>NC_090776.1:27992349-28293777 GCF_040054535.1 Antennarius striatus | reverse complement strand
TCTTGAAGGAGTTTGTTAGGAATGTCCTGGAGGACATTCTTAACAAATGGTGCCTGTCAATAGAGCCTCATCACTCTAGCCTGTCAGATAGAGTGATGCGTTTGGAGCTAGAAATCCAAAGTGTGACATTCAATGTTGTTAGTGGGTATGCTCCACAGGTAGGATGTGTGCTGGAGGAGAAGGAGAAATTCTGGTTGGACTTTGATGAAGTGATGCAGAGCATACCTAGAAATGAGACAGTTGTCAATGGTGCACACTTCAATGGACATGTTGGTGCAGGAAAGAGATGATGGGGTGGTGATGGGCAGGTTTGGTATCCAGGAGAGAACTTCAGAAAGACAGATGATGATTGACTTGAATTGACGTGAATACTTTCTTCCAGAAGAGGCAGGTAGGAGCAAACAGGTAGACTACATCTTGTGTAGACAGTGTCATCTGAAGGAGATCAGTGACTTCAAAATGCTGTAAGCTAAAAAATTGAGTGTTGCATGACTTTTAAGAAGGAGTTAAGGCAGGTTGTGGGTGGTCAGGGCGTGCTTCCAGGTGACTGGACAACGACAGCTGATGTGATCAGGGAGACAGGTAGGAGAGTACTTGTGGAAGGAAAGTAGATAAGTAGACTTGGTGGTGGAATGAGGAGGTACTGGAATGCATGAAGAGAAAAAGGTTAGCTAACAAGAAGTGGGACACTGAGAGGACTGAGGAGAGTAGACAGGAGTACAGGGAGATGCAGCGTAAGGTGAAGGTAGAGGTAACAAAGGCCAAACAAGGGGCTCATGATGACTTGTATGTTAGGTTGGACAGTAAGGAGGGAGAGACTGATCTATACAGGTTGGCAAGACAGAGAGACAGAGATGGGAAGGACGTGTAGCAGGTTAGGGTGATTAAGGATAGGGATGGAAGTGTATTGACAGGTGCCAGTAGTGTGATGGGAAGATGAAAAGAGTATTTTAAAGAGTTGATAAATGAGGAAAATGAGAGAGAACAAAGACTAGAATTGGTGGCTGTTTTTTTAGGAACAAGGGAGATTTGCTAAATTGTGGCAATTACAGAGGAATAAAGCTGATGAGCCATACAGTTAAGTTACAGGAAAGAGTAGTTGAAGCTAGACTAAGGGCAGAAGTGAGCATTTATGAGCAACAGTATGGTTTCTTGCCAAAAAAGAGTACTACAGATGCAGTAATTGCTTTGAGGATGTTGATAGAGAAGTACAGAGAAGGACAGAGGGAGCTGCATTGTGTTTTTGTAGATCTGGAGAAAGCTGATGACAGGGTGCCCAGAGAGGAACTGTGGTATTGTATGAGGAAGTCTGGAGTGGCAGAGAAGTATGTTAGAGCAGTGCATGACATGTATGAGGACTGTAAGACAGTGGCGAGGTGTGCTGTAGGTGTGACAGAGGAGTTCAAGGTGGAGGTGGGACTGCATCAGCGATCAGCTCTGAGCCCCTTCTTGTTCGCTATGGTGATGGACAGGCTGGCAGATGAGGTTAGACAGGAATCTCCATGGACTATGTTGTTTGCAGATGACATTGTGGTCTGTAGTGAGAGCAGGGAACAGGTGGAGCTAGAGAGGTGTAGGTTTTTCCTCGAAAGGAGAGGAATGAAGGTTAGCCGCAGTAAGACAGAGTACATGTGTGTGAATGAGAGGGACCCAAGTGGAAGAGTGAGGTTACAGGGAGAAGAGATCAAGAAGGTGGAGGATTTTAAGTACTTAGGGTCAACAGTCCAGAGCAATGGAGAGTGTGGAAAAGAGGTGAAGAACCATGTACAGACAGGATGGAAGGGGTGGAGAAAAAGTGTCAGGTGGGATGAAAGGAAAGGTGTACAAAACTGTGGTGAGACCAGCGATGTTGTTTGATCCAGAGACAGTGTCACTGAGGAAAAGACAGGAGACAGAGCTGGAGGTAGCAGAGATGAAGATGCTGAGGTTCTAAAGTCAGAGAGGCCAGACTGAGATGGTTTGGACACGTCCAGAAGAGAGGTAGTGAATATATTGGTAGAAGGATGCTGAGTTTTGAACTGCCAGGCAGGAGGCCTAGAGGAAGACCAAAGAGGATAACTGTTTAATAACCCAGAGTTCAACAGTCAAGAATCTTGGAGTAACGTTAGATTCAACTCTCTCTTTTGACCAGCATATTAAAGAGGTGACAAAGATTGCCTTCTTTCATTTGTGTAATATCTCCAAAATTAGGTCCTCTCTATCTATGGCTGATGTAGAGATTCTGATTCATGCCTTTGTGTCTTCTAGACTTGACTATTGCAATGTTCTGTTAACAGGGTTGCCTTGGTCTGGTACTAGGGGGCTTCAGATAGTTCAGAACACAGCAGCAAGAATATTAACTAAAACTAGGAAATTTGACCATATCACCCCAGTATTAGCTGCATTACATTGGCTCCTGATTCATGTTAGATCTGACTTCAAGGTACTTCTATTGACGTACAAAAGCATTAATGGGCTTGCTCCCACCTACTTGTCTGATCTGTTTAAACCTTACACTCCGATGAGGGCTCTCCGCTCTCAGAATACAGGTCTCTTGTGTGTTCCTAGAGTTAAAAAGAAGTCAGCTGGACAGAGGGCCTCTCCTATCATGCCCCTTTCATGTGGAATAATCTCCCTATAGATATTAGAAAGTCTGAATCCGTATATATCTTTAAATCTAGACTCAAAACATGTCGGTTCTCCCTAACATATAACTAATATTGGGGGGGGGGGCAGTCTCAATGTTTAGGTTTAGCCTAGTCCTGCCGACGAGCTGTAGGATTTCCTACTTAGGCCCCCTGTCTCCTATTAATCCTTTGCCATTCTGGTCCCTCCAGCATCACTCCCCCCTTCTCTCTCTGTCTCTCTCCCTCCCTCTCCTGTTCTCTCTCTCAGGCCTTTTTGTGGTGCATCATCGGCAATCGGTGACCTCTGTCTGCTTCCTTGGCTGGCAATATCAAAAGTTACACAATGGACCTGCATCACCATCCACTAGGAGAGCCTGGTTCCATCTCATTGGGTTCAGCTGTGGTTTTTGGGTTTTGGCAGGGGTATTCATACACTGTAACTTTTTTGAGAACAATGACTTAGGCATTATTTGGTCTGTCCTCAGAGTGGTGGATCCTCTGCAATTGGTGACCTCTGTGTGCTTCATCGGCTGGTGGTGATGAAGCACACATATCGTCCATGTGCAGTTAGTAAACCCCTTTGAGACATTCTTTGTGAATCTGGGCAATATAAGAATAAATAAACTTGAAACTTTTAACAAGCTCTGACATTACACATCATATTACACACCTAGCAACAGAAATACTTAGACTATCTGTTTTATGCCTAAGATTTACCTCTTGATTGTGTGTTATATTCTACCAATTTAGGACACCGTTTACATGGAATAAAATAATGCACACAGCCGTGTAAATATGATTTTGATACCTTGGGGGATTCCATACTCCAAACTTTGATACTTAACAGTAATGATAACAGCCATAGCAACCCCTACATGCCTACACTAAAATATACATTATGTCTAATGAGATGGAGTTCGCGAGAAAAATGCACATTGCATGATTTTCCCTGATGCTGTTGAAGACTACTAAGCCATGAGCAATTGTCTGGTCTGTTCCATAACCATGAAGCAGAATATTAGATTTCCCATTTCACCTGCCTGAGTGCTGTGAAAGTGATAAGGAGATGGGAGCTCCCTAAAGGAGACCCAGGATCAAGCACAGATTGTACTGAGCATGGTCTAAAGAACAAGACCATATTTAATTCTATTGTTTAAACTGGATATTAAACGTTGCACATAGTTACACAATCAAAAAATTGTGACAAGAAAAAAAAGAACAAGATTAAAACAATTAGAAATGTCGTATAGTATAGATGTAAAAAAAATCAGAACAATAACATTGTGTAGAGAGATGAGACACACACATACATTGAACACGAGAATATTAAATGAAGCCTTGGGTAGGTGATGAAGATGAAGGTTATACTCTCAAAGAGAATTTAATAGTTTCATTATCCCGTGTAAATGTCCATTTCTTTCAGATTGAAGAATTAAAGAATCCAAGTCAAATTAGTGTTTACGTCTGCCTGTGATAAGAGGCAAAATATCTCTATATGACACATATGAAAAACGTAGACCAGCTTTGAAGTTCTTGGATGAAGCCTGTCATATCTTCACCGCCCTCCGTGCTGCTTCAGTGTGAAAATATAACCTAGTCATATCTCTGCATTTATTTTGAAAAATGATGGTTACATTCACAATTGCCAGAGGTTACTTATATAATATATGATATATAAAGATCCACCCATCCATCCATCAATTTTCTATCCACTTATCCTTTGCAGGGCTGCAGGTGCTGGAGTCAATCCCAGTTTAACACCTAATGCACAGTGGGGTACCCTTCAGACAGACCACCACTTCACATCACGGCCAGTAACAGAGAGACAAACAACTATTCACACTCACATTGACACCTATGAACATTTTAGAGTCAACTATTCATCTATATTTCACTTTCATTTGTCTCCTGAGAGAGAATAAACCCATGCAGTCATGGGTAGAACATACAAACACCAGACAACCCCTTTCATGTGAGGCAAAAGGTCTAACTACTGCCTCATGCTGTTGATAAATATTTGAGATAATTTTAATTGTTTGTGCAATGTAATAAATGATATACGTATATCTTCAGATATTTTTAATGGGAGAAGAGAGTCCTTACTTTTCCAATATGGCATTTTAATGCAGTATGTATTTAATATATTGGAAATGCAACAATAGTATAAATTTCCACTTTTCTGGCCAACAGGCCAAAATTGAGTATCCTGTTATCTTGTGATTTTTATTATGTGAAAATCTTTCCACATGGATGTAGACAAATTAGAGTATTTTTGTTGACATAGTAAGAAAAGCAATAGTCACAGCTTCAGAATATCTGTAGTTGATCTGTTATTTGCATATGCTATTTTCATCAGTTGTGATGACTCTTAAAATAATTGCAGGTACCTATATAGTCCTGCGGTTTCAATTCTTTGTCAGTTCTTTGTTATTGGCTATATCACTTTTCAGACCAATATAAAGTCAGTGCAGCAGACACAATGCAATATAATCCCACATGAGAATATGGTGGATATGGCATTTTTGTCCAATCGTTGGCACTTCTTCGTTTGGATTCAAATTTTCAGGGGAGTAGTGAGATCATTCTGTTCCTTTGGGACCTGATAGTGGGTTATTAAATGAGAGGGTCAGGGTAGCTATTTGAAGATTCATCTAAAAGGCAGAGCTGTTTGAAGATTGTGACCAGTAAGAAATTATATGAAAAGAGGGCTAAGATTTACATTTTATTCCATCAAGCAACAGATGGATTTATGTCACTAACATATCAGATGAGAAGAAGAAGGGGAGACCAACAGCATGCACATTATTCATTCAAAACTGCTGCATGCATAATGTTTAGTTGGTGTTCGATATATTGTCACCGAGTTCTGCATCCACAGAAAAGAAATAGGGAAGAGTTTGCTATCATTTGTGACTTTTAAATGTGCGTTTCCATTGACGTGGGCTTAACTGCGTCATCATTTATGTTAAAACATTGTATGTTTTAACAGAAATCATTTATGTTAAAACATTTTATCTAATTACAGCACCTGTAAATATTGGATTTTACTGTGAGGAACGCAAACGGGTCAGTGCATCATTAAGCGCAAGGAACATGACGACAGAGTGAGATGAAAGGAAAACAAAATCTGATATATGACATAAGCCATAATTTACATGCCAATTGAAAAGGATAAAGAGAGAGCAGCAAGATTAACAAAAATGCATATAGTCTATGTTGGAAACTTTTGGTATTATGCTATTTACATTGCAAAACGCTGACAAACATAAGCTGAAACTAACTAAAACCAGTAAATTCTTGGAAACACACACACACACACACACACACACACACACACACACACACACACACACACACACACACACACACACACACACACAACACACACACACACCGCAATCAGCATTGTTTACTTAATGTAAAAAGAAAAATGGCAAGAACATTAGGTGCTAAAAATAAATAATTGGAAAAAAAAACAGTTTGAGTATTAAAAAAAATTAAACTGAAAAAGAAGAAAAAAAAAGTTTTGTTAAGTATGACAATTCTTGTTCATGCATACTTTGTAGTTGATAATTTCTTATTGCATACACTTCATTAATGCATTTTGTGTTTACTCGTTCTATATATAGTTCCTTTACTATTGTGATCAAAAGCGTTGAATCTCAATTCTGAGGCTCTTCAGTAAATATTCATTCATAGATTTAAGAATATTCATGTTCTGACTCAGTTCCATAAAAACTTGTTCTGTAAATAATTCTCTTACTTTTGTGATCAAAAACATTGATTGGAATCTCAATTTCGAGGCTGTTCAGTAAATAGTTTTAGAATAAACAATAAATATAGCAACTTGTGATCAATCCATATCAATTTTAGACTTAAAATAATGTAGCGAATTAAGCCCCACCCATTTCCGGTCAAACCACACCCACTTCCGGTGTAAAAACCCTCTATTCCGAGTGCAGACACGGATACAGATAATCTAGTTGGTTGAACAGATACAGATACAGATAGAGATAGTGGTGTACTCGCTCATCCCTAGTAAAGACTACTTGTATTCACGAGTGTTGGCAAGTGTCAGTGAACAGGTGAACACATGACTGACTAATAAGAGTAGCTGAGAGGGCCCTTAGGCAACAAAATCTAAGGACTACAAGATAGCTGTATTGCACAGTGTTATTTCATGAGTTCGAGAGGTTGCAGAAACCAGACCTCATAGTAACTGCATAAGCAAAGAGCAGCACACTACTTGTACACATAAGTGGATGGGAAGATTTAAAGAAAAGCTTACTCTATTTCACAATGCCATTAGTGGGTATGCTAGATAAATATGGCATAAGGAAAATTTACAGGCTTCAGTAATAGGCAAGCAAAACAATTTTAAAATGTCTCAGTTTTGAAACCATTCAATTTTCAAAGCAGTAGAGCATATTGAAGATATGCATTGTGCATGCCTTAATAACATATGGGAACTGACGCAGAAAGCGACATGCTCAAGTAGGAGAGCAGCAATTAGAGGCACAGTGCTGAGCCAATACAGACAGATAAAGAGTCCCTCTGCCCACAGTTTCCAAGCTGTAATTATGTGTAATTGTGATTTTTAGTGTGGCTTCTAAGCTGCTCTCAGCACGTTCTCTTAAATGAGTCCTGTGGGGCTCACCTTCATTCTCCCAGCTCAGCACTTTCATACCACACCCACTAATGGCATGCTTCAGATCATTAGGGTCCATATATGGTTGGATCTTCATGCCTACGTACCCACAACTGCTGCCTCCACTGCTACCCCATCTCCATCAGTGTAATTCAATCAAATTACGCAGTTTACATTAAAGAGGCTGTATCCAATGAGCATGATCAATGTACAGTATTCAACAACACAGAACCTGTCAACCAATAGGACCGTGTGGAAATTCTTTGCTTTGAGCAACATGTTAATAACATTCCTAACCACAGTAGATGAATGCTATCCTGCACAACATATTTATAAACTCAAATATACAATTGTGTCTGCGGGGTTTGGTAATGCTTCATATTGGATGAGAGGGTGTGAGTGCAGATCTGAGACATCAAGTCGAGTAGAGAGCAAATTATGTTGTTTTTTTTGTAAAGACTGAAGTCCTGAATTAAAGTCATCATTGCTGTGATATCACTAAGAGATGAAAAAAAAAGCAGAGTCCACTGATACAACACAATAATGCAATAATAATAATAATAATGAAGGTTATTTTGGATAATAATTGAGAAAATGCACATTAAAGCTAAATATGCTTCAACAATTTTTATTTTTGGTTTATTCTGCAAGCCAGGGGACATGTAGACAACAGCACATAAGGGACAGATCCTGACGAATTCAAATCAAGTCCCTACGTAAATGTTATCATTTGCGAACTTCATCACTCGCATTGTACTCTTTTTGGTGATGCAGAGAACGAGTCATTATAATTTTTGCTTTTGATTAAATTTATGCTGAGGGCTATGACATAAGGTTCTCTCATTATTAAACAAACAAATCACATTTTCTTTTCCTTTTGGCTTTTCCCATCAGGGGCTGCCACAGTTAATCAGTTGCCTGTTTTTCTTAATAATTAAAGAAAAAACTTTGCCAACTTTGTATATTTTTGATTGAGAGCATCTTACTCACTCAAAACCTTTCAAAATACCGAATTCCTGTGAATTAATATTAAAGAAGTAAAAGAAAATGCTAAAAATGCTGGAGTTTAAGGACTCAAAAGCTAGTGAGTTTTGGCAGACAAGGAGACTGGTGGACATTGAGTTTGACCTATTATGATGCTTCCATGTGAGTCCATGGGAAAATGTTTTGGTTTTATTTTTTCAGCTTTCATTTCTTGTAGTTAGTGGTTAGTTCTGACACATGATTAAATTAGTGGTCAGAGCAGGGTAGGATCCTACACTCATGCACAGAGAAAGTATGCTTTCACTTGGAAATCAGGTCGCATGGTCACCACAGGAAACATATATGGTATTAATTTCAATAATGAGCAAATAATTTTCCCCCAGTCACTGAATATGATTTTTATTTTCGTCATTGTGAGTGACCTCATTGTAGTTATTGCAAAGTTGGGACTTCTGAATGTGTTATCGATCTTTTGAATGTGTTGCCAGTCCCAGCAAAATGCAAATACACTAAAAAAAAAAAAGCCTCATGAAAACTCTTGACTCATTCTTATACAGGTCCTGTAAATTAGCATATTGTGATAAAGTTCATTATTTTCCATAATGTAATGATAAAAATTAAACTTTCATATGTTTTCCATTCATTGCACACCGACTGAAATATTTCAGGTCTTTTATTGTTTTAATACTGATGATTTTGGAATACAGCTCATGAAAATCCAAAATCCCTATCTCAAAAAATTTGCATGTCATGAAAAGGTACCTTACTCCAGCTATTAACCGAATCATCTGAATCAACAAAATTAACTCTAAACACCTGCAAAAGATTCCTGAGTCTTCTAAAAACTCCTAGCCTGGTTCATTAGTCAAAAACCGAAATCATGGGTAAGACCGCCGGCCTGACTGCAGTCCACGAGGCCATCATCGACGCCCTCAAGCAAGAGGGTAAGACACAGAAATAAATTTCTGAGCGAATAGGCTGTTCCCAGAGTGCTGTACCAAGGCACCTCAGTGGGAAGTCCGTGGAAGGACAAAGTGTGGTAGAAAACGCTGCACAACCAGAAGAGGTGTCTGGACCCTGAGAAAGATTGTGGAGAAGGGCCGATTCCAGACCTTGGGGGACCTGCGGAAGCAATGGACTGAGTCTGGAGTAGAAACATCCACAGCTACTGTGCACTGGCGTGTGCAGGAAATGGGCTAAAGGTGCTGCATTCCCCAGGTCAAGCCACTTTTGAACCAGAAACAGAGGCAGAAGAGCCTGACCTGGGCTACAGAGAAGCAGCACTGGACTGTTGCTCAGTGGTCCAAAGTACTTTTTTCGGATGAAAGCAAATTTTGCATGTCACCCAGAAATCAAGATGCCGGAGTCTGGAGGAAGACTGGGGAGAAGGAAATGCCAAAAAGCCAAATGCCAAAAGTCAGTGATGGCCTGGGGTGCCGTGTCAATTGCTGGTGTTGGTCCAGTGTGTTTTATTCAGGGTAGGGTCAATGCAGCTATCAGGAGGTTTTGGAGCACTTCATGCTTCCATCTGCTGAAAAGCTTTATGGAGATGAAGATTTTAATTTTCCAGCACGACCTGGCCCCTGCTCACGGTGCCAAAACCACTGGTAAATAGTTTACTGGCCATGGTATTACTGTGCTCAATTGGCCTGCCAACTCTCCTGACCTGAACCCCATAGAGAATCTGTGGGATACTGTGAAGAGGAAGTTGAGAGACACCAGACCCAACACTGTGGATGAGCTTAAGGCCGCTATCGAAGCATCCTGGGCCTCCATAACACCTCAGCAGTGCCACAGGCTGATTGCCTCCATACCACGCCGCACTGAAGCAGTCAATTCTGCAAAAAGGATTCCCAACCAAGTATTGAGTGCATAACTAAACATAATTATTTGAAGGTTGACTTTTTTTTGTATTAAAAACACTATTTTTTATTGGTCGGATGAAATATGCTAATTTTTTGAGATAGGGATTTTTGGTTTTTATTTACTTTTTTGCCGAAATCATCAATATTAAAACAATAAAAGGCTTGAGCTACTTCAGTTGTGTGTCAGGAATCTAAAATATATGAAAGTCTAATGTTTATCAGTACATTACAGAAAAGAGAATTAACTTTATCACAATATGCTATTTTTTTGAGAAGGACCTGTATTACTGGACATTGCTTTTGTGCCACTGTCAAAAGCACATTATTTACTCAAAATATGAAAAAAACAATGTGCGTATGTGTATGTGTGTGTTTCCGTGTGTGTCTGTGTGTGTATTTTACATGGATTATACTTTAACATTAGACTGTCTATTTGAAATAACAGTAAAAAAAATGCAACATCAGGTCTCTGTGTAATTAGATTCAGGATGGTTGCCAGCTACTTGGGTTGCTGCATCTGCAGCGCAGCTTCACGCTTACTAATATGGAAGATGTCAAACATTAGCATTTTTGAGCGGTTGCATTAGCCTCAAACACTAATGAATCAGATGTTCCCCAGAACTCCAAATCTGAGGAAAATCTGTCTGATAGATTTAATTTGTCACAGACAATGTGAATAAATATTACCACTGATATTTGCTAATACTAAATCGATGGGGACACCAACTATTTGTTAACATGGCTCATAAATGAATTATGCCAACACAACTTCTTGTTTAAGAAATTTGTCTCTGTTCTATATTGTAGGCAAATTTGGATGATTCACTATGTAAGAAATTAAAACCCTCTTTTAACTCATGGCAACTTTTCTAGCTGACCTACATTCTGTTATTTCATAATTCCACCGATTTCCCAGTAGCAGGTAACTAATTCACCTTGCTCATTTGATTCAGAGTTGGCTACTGAGTCAGATGGGGTGGCACGATGAGGCTACCTGAGATCTGGGGGCACATTTCAGTGCTTCTGCCTTGAGTGTGTTGGCCAGCTGCCTGCCACAGGCCCAGGCTCATTAGCTGAATTACAGAGATCAAACAGAGAGGCCGAGAAGCAGAAAAAAGAGAATCCACTGTTCCTTTCGAAGAGGATGGGATGAAAGGCACACAAATAGTGAATGTGAGAAGCAAAAGACATTGAGGAAGTAGCTCTGAGTTTGAAGGGTGGGTTCTTTGATTCTCTGTCTATTATAAATGAAAAATGTGCAGCACTTTGATGGGGCTGCACAGCTCGATTGACATTCTAGTATGCTTGCTGATGTACTGACGGAATATCAGCAACATTGTCTGTTTGTCCGTTACATACCATTGGTATGTTTTTCTTGTAACACACTATGGAAAAAAATTGATAATATCTAAATAAACTCTTATATACGTTTCTTCCTTTGTACGTAATGTTATTGAAACTTGAAAAATGTATTTTGTTCATGATATTACTTTATCACGTCAGGATAAAGTCATTACGATAATTTATGACAATTTTTTTTATCATAATATGACATTTATTTATTAAAATATTTATTTAAACAGAAATATTACTTAACTGTCACGCCAGGAGTATACCCTACCTCACGCCCAAGTCTGCTGGGATAGGCTCCAGTAAAGCGGCGACCTGCAGCAGCGGAAGAAGCGGGTACTGAAGATGAACGAATGAATGCATGTTACTTAATTGCACTCAAATATTGTTAGTTCTATCTTTAAAATTCAACTCATTATGAAAGAAATTGATATACAATATAAATATTATTTACTATAGATGCATTACATAGATCAGCCATCTCCTGTGTGTGTGTGTGCACGTGTGTGTGTGTGTGTGTGTATCTCTGTGACAGTTTAGCCCTAAGGTAGGATTGGAGTTACTGTCGTAGTTCTTGTTGTTGCCAACTAATTATTATTGTACAGGTTTTATGATGTGTATCTGTGTCTCTCTTACTCTCCCAACTTCCCTTTCCCTTTTTAGTCCAACTTTCAAAAGAGTTGGTTTTCTTGCATAGGTTTACTCCACAGGTTCTCCTTGCTTATGGAGGAATGTTGAGTATACAAATTAAAAAGTATGATCTTTACATACTCTGTCATTGTCATGTTTGGTGCAGAACAAATATAACTTCAACTAGCGTGAACCCGTGGAAATTCCACGATAAAACTATAATATCAGACTTCGTACCAAACATATGAAAACAAATGTATTGGTATTATAAACCAAGCACATCCATCACAGAGTTCTCCCACTAGCAGGCAGCGCATCCCGGTCTGACCCAGAACTGGCGTCTTTGGCGAAGAACGTGAATGAATGAATAAATAAGTAAATATATAAATGTAATGACTCATTAAGCAAGAAACAGACAAATATCCACATGTGAAGCATTTTTATCAACACATCTTCGACTTGGAGCTGTTATACATCATAAAATGGACGTTTTTAACTCCATACATGTAGACATGGGTCACACACACTAAAGTCACAGCAGTTTTCGTCGCAGGGAGACGCCCCCCGGATAAAAAAAAGTTTCGGTTACAGCATCCACACGACAATGCAGACACGGCGTTTACAAATAACTTCACTTAGGCCAGTGTTTGCATCCCGGATATCTGGTAGTGGGTGGAGTTAAAACGTGACAGGGTGAGGTTTTCAAGTGAGCTTATTCAAATATATATGTGAGGGGGAGGTAGTTATTTTTGTTTGGGCCCCCTCTTCAGTTTGCATGCATACAGTGCAGAGTAACACAGAGTTCTTTAACCCCTGTGATTCAACAACAGCTCTGTAAAAATTGAAGAGATTTGAATTGTATCATTGGTATCTGCAGTGTGATAGCAGTCTCTCTTGAACTGTGGAGGGTCCAGCAGTGGATTAAAAGAAGGATTTCATTATGGTGAAACAGACAGAACGGTGCTCCAGACTTCGGGGACTGAGGTGAAGAGCCCGCTAGTCTGCATCAGCACATCTGAGGTTGACAGTTTTGGGTTAAAGCTCTTACCAGTATAGACACATTCCTAATGAAGTTCTCACTTGCTTTTAGAAACTTTATTGATGAGATAATTGAGTAGTAGTGGTGGTGCCTCTGGCTAATTTGTAATCTGGCAATTTGTAGGTGAAATTGCTTTTATAACACTGCCCATTGAGGCTGTGAAGCTGAGAAAACATAAAATCAATTGATGGATTGTTTATTGTGAAATGTTCAAGCTCATCATAATTAAAAGTACAGTATCAAATATATCTTAATGACACTCAACACAGAGTAGACATTTTTCAGCATCCCAAATGGATTGGAACACAATTTTTTAATGTTTAGTAAATAATAGGGTGTGTACATTCTCATGATCATACTACAAAATATTCCATAAATAGGCCCAGAATGCCAGAGTGAGTGAGTATGAAGATTATGATTTCTGACTTTGAGTACAAAAAGAGATGATAAATTAAATGTTGTGTTGGTAATAATGGCCTTGTAAATAAAAAATACCAGTGATCTAAGAGGCTTGTGCATAAATAAGGTCAATTCACACATGATGAGTCAAATATCTGCAGTGTATGGTGCATCTCAGAACCCAATGTTAAATATTATCCAGCATATGAAGAGAGTGAGCAGAGGCATACCTGTATAAGACATCACTATCATGAAGGACTTTTGGAATGCACCAAATAACTAAGTAACATTGTTTGCTACAGATTAAATCAAAGAGTAATGGTTAATATATTTTGAGTCCTGGACTTGTATTCACATGGAGCTCCACACAGGTACTGTATGTGCCATGTACATATTATATTTTACTTCTGAAAAGTGTAGGGAGTACTTTGTACGGAAGTGTCTAAGTAACTATCAGCGTTATCTGACCCAACATTAAGACAACAAGTTTGTTTCCTTAGCGTATTGGCAGTATCACTCTCTGGTAGAGGTGGAGAAAACACACACACACCAGACATTGTTAATTTCTTCTTCCGTGTTTCATCGCTCCGTAATGCGCGCCACTCTTTCTTCTGACGCCTTATTCTTGATTCACGAATATGACGTCCGACATATCCGATCAGAGAGTCTGGAGCTGTTCAGACTGCAGACACCTCTGTCCCTATCCGACACAAAACTAACCCCCGAAAGTGGTTTCAAGCAAAAATTTGATGGGGACTGTTCAGACTACACAGGAGATATGCAACATCAATCTGGATGGGCTAAAAATTAGATCTAGGAGACCAATCTGAACAAAGCGTATAGGTTGTTTAATAGTGACCTTTAGAAATCTACTTGACAACTCATTCAGCACCACCCACCATATTAGTAAGAAACCCATACACACACAATGAGACTTTCCTTTAAATTTGAAAACATTTTATATATTAATGCATTCTTTTTTCTTTTCCTTTTAACATTGTGGCAATCTCAAACGGATGTAAGCTCAGTGTCATTCTGCTCCTTCATATTGTTTTGCATTAGGTGCATGTGGCCACAAATGACACATTAACATCACCATGACTTTTAATATTGTTACTTCACACAAGATATAAAATGAGGTTTTCTGAATTTAATTTCTCATTGCGTCGAAGGGTCACTGATATCAGGACCTCTAACGGGAAGTCATGCTGTCATATGTAGGATAAAACTGGCTCAAAGTGACCCTAATGTGCTATTCACATTAGAACAAAATCAGTTCCCCATGAGACTAGCATGCAATGACCATCAATACAGTGGCAAGAACTTTAAAAAGTAGGACTATACAGTGGTTCCTCTACTTACGAATGTCTCTACTTACAAAATGTTCTACTTACGAAACTTCTCAGCAAGAAAATATTACCTCTAGTTACGAAAGAAATTTCGACTTACGAAAGGTAAAAATATAGAATGGGCTGATACTCGCAGCTCCCACAGGTTCCGGAGCGCAACATTCTCATAGCTGCTCTGCCATTGGCTATTACCTAGTATCTTTCTGGCATCCCATTGGCTAAGAGTGACCTGTGTGTGGAGCTAGATCAGTATTTATACATGTTTAGTCCTTTTCATTCAGCCCTTGGCCCATGAGGTGTTCTGATAGCTTTACGTAGATATATTAACTTTTAGAGTATTCACTATGGACCCCAAGAAAGTGACGAAGAGGAAAAGAAAAGACAAAGAAAATATTGTTTTTGTCCGTACAAACAAAGCAAGAGATAATAGAAAAGCATGAAAAAGGGATGAGTATGGTTGATCAAAGAATATGGCCGTAATGCATCTACAATCACCACGTTATTAAAACTAAAGGAAGTTTAAGGAGTTTAAGGCGTCGTGTGGGTGGTTGGAGAAGTTCAGAAGGAGGACTGGAATTCACTCTGTTGTTCATGGTGGGGCAAGAGGGCATGAACCAAAGAGGGCAAAAAACAATGGGGACAGCAGTTAAAAGGTAAATGACCATCATTTTTATTCTTTACTGTATTTTGTTTTTTACGTTATGCACAGCTCTCATTTATTGTTTAATAATCTAATCAGCGGTTCGATTCCCGCTCCCTTGAGCAAGGTGCCGTCCCCTTTACAAATTGCTCATTTGAGGCGCACCAAGAAGGAGCTGCCTGCCACTCTACCTCCCTTGCATGCCTGCAGGCCCCCTTTTGTGTGGTGTATGTATTACAGGGGCCTGTACACACTAATATGCATGCATGTGATTTGATTTGATTTGATTGACTAACAAAAACTAGAGTGTGCGTTCTTAATTTCCCTTCGGGGATTATAACAGTGTATTAAATTAAAAATTAAAAAAATTATGTCTGAAATTTGGAGGGCTTGGAAGGGATTAGGGCATTTGCATGGAAAATGTGTCTCTACTTAAGTAGAATAAGTAATTTCTTCTGGAACCAATTATTTTCATAAGTAGAGGTATCACTGTATTTACCTTAAGCAATCATTATGTTGCTTTCTTGCAGGAGACTATGAGATCTTTGAATCAAGGAAACAAGACATAAAAATAGGAAAAACGGCTACTAAAAACTTGGAATTTGGAATGAAGTATTAAGCGTTTTTGCTTAGAAGAGTGTTATATTTCTATAAAAGTAAATTTTACGATTTTTTTTTTTCTATGCATATATGATTCTTTTTCAATGTCAATAAGTTCTCAATTCAAAATGGAAAATATTGTTTTAGCAACTTATTCTAGCATGTGTATGTTAAGGGGTGGCAGTATTAGGACCCAAAAATGTGGACAAACAGGAGACAGCAGTATAATGGAAACAATTCAACTACTGGCTCCTTTGCATGTTTTCATCTCACCCAAACTACTCCGGACTGGTCTCAAGGTGATAGTCCACGACTAGATTTCTTCTGTGCTGTGCTTTTCCCACCATATGTATCTGATAGCAAAATATTGTGTCTTCCCTAGAGAGTGCTTTGTTCAGTGCACCTTGCCCACGTATAAAAATGCTCACTCTCTGGGCTGCGATTCAGGCTTGTAATATTCAAATACAGGTCCTTTTGATTGCCTTCATCACAGAAATTTCCACAACAGCAATGACATTCAAAAGGTAACAGTCAGTGGTTTGGCTGGGAGTAAGCCAAGTCTTCCTGGTGCAGGCAAGTAGAGCAGAGCAGAGATAGAAATTAGAGGAGACAGTCAAACTAAAAACACAGGCAAAAACAGAATTACCAAAAAGTCAAAAGTCTTTGTAATAATTATCTAGCTAGAGTTGCACAGAATACTGACTGAGCAGTGGGGATGACCTGACAGCGTGGGTGTGGCATCGCTGAGTTCAAGTAGGCAGACTGATTACCAGATGAGACGCAGATGGTGGAGCTCTGCTCAGTAACCAGCACACCTGAAATCACTCAGCACGCACACGCACGCACGCACGCACGCACGCACACACACACACACACACACACACACACACACACACACACACACACACGATGTAACAGTGTTTGTAACAGTTAACTGTCAGTCCCTGAAGTACAGAATGAAGTACAAAATGTAAGGAGTTTTGCATCATATAATACTGTCTAATATTTAAACAAATGCATTTTTGAAAATACATTAATAATGGCTCCATCTACTACATTGGTACACTCATGTTTATGTACATAGGGCTCCTGTCCTTTATCACTCAGGTCACCAGGTGTTTGTGAATTTGAATGTTCCATATATTTTGTGAATTATTGTGATGACATTGTATAAGTTTTACTCACAAGATGCTCATACGGTCACTAGGGTCTGAAGTAAAACTTTTGCACATTGTTGTTTGTTTCAGACATGCAAAAGTTTCCACTGAGGATGAAGGACAATGATCTTCTGGTGACTGAGCTTTATCACGACCCTTCAAACGATGCCATCACTGCACTCTCTGTTTACCTCACACCTAAAACCAGTCAGTTAACCTTTTACCCCCACTAGTTGTTTTGAAAATCAATACTTTTCCTTTATATTATTTTAATATTCTTTTTTTCTTCTCAGGTGTGAGTGGGAACTGGATCAAGATAGCCTACATACGGAGGCTACATAGCCTCGCCAGCATGGGATCAAGCTAACCCCGACCCAGGTAGTTGTACCAGGTAGTTGTGAGTGGAGTGGTGATTAAGAATACCTTCACCCCCACAAAATAGCCACAGAATAACACGGAGGCTGAGGGGGCCAGAGAGACAACCGCCAGGATGGTTGAGTCTCAGCTGGAGAAGGAGGAAGAGGATGATATTCTGATAGATGAAGAATTATTAAAGATATCTCCTAAAAGAAAACGCACTGATGCAAGAATGAATAATGTGAAGAAAATTGCTAAAGAAACACCTGAGACAATGACTGATACAAGTAGCTCTGAGAACGAAAATGATGACAGCCTGAAAGAAGCCATGACAGAAAAATATGATTTGCAAAAGATAAATAAACTGTGTCACTTTTTATTTAAAAAGTCCAGAAGGAAATGACCAGCCATTTTTTACAGACAAAAAGGTTTTTAGATTGAAGAAACTAATGAAAAAAGTAAAAAGGGTGATTGTATAGAACAGTTAGTTGTTTTGTTTTGTTTTTTTAAATTTTGTCTGCTTTTTTCATATCTTTAATATCCAAACTTGTATGTTGAGATATTAATAAACAGTGCGCTTGGTCTTTTCTCTCTGAAAAGCATATCATAATGAATCGATCATATCATAATGAGTTCTCGCTCCTTACAGTTCTTGCATGAAGTAGAGTCTAACTTAAATATCAGATCATATTTGAACATTTTACAAACCAGAAAAAGTAAAGCTACATTTATACCTCAAGCGCTTCATATTTAATCCACAGTACTCTTTCACTGTCCATCAACTTCTTTGCTGAGCACTTGGTAGTTATAATCAATCTCAGTACACCACGCAAATGTAGGCAAAATAAAAGAGCTGACATCCTCCTTTTCTGATTTTCTTTTTGCTTTCTTTGGGACTCCTGTAAAGAGGCACTCAGCTGAAAGAGCAATAATGTAGCACAGATGTGACAGTGTGCATAAGTCTATGCTTGTAAATTGAGACAAATTTCAGTATGTCAACACAAATGCAAATTTTCTGGTTTCCCTTTTCTGGCAAGATATCTCATATGTAAATTGTTTGGATGTTATTCATACACTGCATTGTTATCTGAAAAATATCGCTGATATCTTTGCAGAGAACAAAGAAAATCTGCAATGTTGCTCCGAGACAGAAATAATACAACCAGAAGTTTAAAAGTTAACCAGGGCCAAACAAATACTTTAAAGGTAATATGCTTGTCCCAATGTTGAACAAAAAATTTCTGCATGGTAACAACAGTACTGTTTACACCAGAGTCATGCTTGAAAATTAAATGCCAACAGCTCTGCTGTTTGTCTTTGTAAATGTTACATTCAAGCTCTATACAAGATGAAAAGGTTAAACATATTTAGTCTTTGAGGTTGAACAGTATCACCAATGGTCTCTGAATAGTTGCACCATGTTCCATATAAATTGATCTGAGATTATGCTCATGTCCCAGCGCTGTCTTTTCACCTGGTTGAGAACATACTGTTCCTCAGACCCTGTAAAAAAAAAAAAGGTGATTAACACAGAATGTGAGGCTCAAACACTATGGATTAACAGCATCTGAGGTCACCATTTTTTATGCATGCAGGTCTGGCCATATTATTATTTTTCAGGTCATCTGCTCTCTCTCTCTCTCTCTCTCTCTCTGCACTTCCTGTGGTCCAGCATGCACCATCGCTCTGCTGTGATTGGTGTGGTCACTCAGACTCCAAGCCTCTTTCTGTAAAACAGGTAGTCCTCAACATATGAACACAATTGGTTACGAGAAGGTGTCTGTAAGTTGAATTATTCATAAATCTATATTTATCATATTTCAATCTATAATCACCATTTGAGGTTGTTTAAATGCCATTACTACTCTAAATATGAAAGTATTATTCCCCAAGATTATCAGAAACACTATCAGGGTATAAAAACAACAATGACATAAAAAAATGAAATAATTTATTTTATTATTTACGGTCATTTTAATGTTTATGAACCCTCCGATATCGATATTATACCACTTTATATCTTATATCCGACTCTTATAGATTGTTTGAAGTGCTTTTTAAGTGTTTCTTTAATACACGGAAGTGCACTGCATTCCGTGAGTCTCGGAAGGGAGCAAACTTCCGTGTGTGTGTGTGTGTGTGTGTGTGTGTACTCACCACACATATCTGTGTAGAACAAGACTGAATGAGGAATTTCACAACAATAATAATTATTATTCCAAGCCTTTCAAAAAAACAAAAAAACCCATTTTTTAAACTGTATTTCATTTACAGACTTTGCTGTCACAAATTGGATTTATCTTTTTAAAATTTAGACATTAGCTTTCATAAAGTTGAGCACTGCGTGTTTCGTCCGTGTATAAATATCCTGTAAATGGTTTAAATGTATGCTTGATTTTCTGATTACTCGTGTGCTTGCTATGATACAAATCAACCCTTGAGACCATTTTCCTAATCAGCATCAACCAAGGACTCACTGTTCAGACCGAACCTTCAGGTGTTGGCTAATGATGGCTTTTTAATTCCTCAAAAGGAGTCATTAGTTGATTTAGATATTTAGGGGTCTGAAGAGGAAAACGCATTTAGGCAGAGGAAGAGAGGATTGCTCAGATAAATGTGCCACTGAAAATAAGAATATGAAAATGTACTGTGATCCAGGGGCTGAATTATTCAACTCAACCCTGATGCCTCTTGCCACTCACTGCCTAAGGCAGCCTAAGCTTCTCTCTCAAGGCTGTGGTCTTGAATCTAGCAGGATACAGAAGAGTACTGACAGAGACATCCATTCTGTACTTAACATTTGAGCAACTTCAGTGGAACTACAAGAAGTGAATCAATACAGTATCAACATATTAATATTAATATTATTAATACAGTATAAATCTCATTTCTTAAAGTCCCGTGGAAAAATCTTTGTTTTCCATGGGATGCGCTGCATTCCGAGACTCATGGAACATAGCGCATTTCCAAATATGTCAGCCAATAGCATGTGCGTCCGGTATCACGTGACTACCTACTAAAAATCCGCAATGAGGTGAAGTTGCACGTGTTGATGCACAAATTCACGAGGGATTACTGTATATGTATCTTGGTCATTGGTCAAAACTGCTAAGTTTGTGTTGCCAACATTCAAAGATGAATGGCAGACATAATAACGCTGTCAGTGATATTTTTGGTGTCTGAAACCATTGATTCAAGTTTAATTGTTAGCATTAGGTAAAATAAAATTAAATAAACATTTAAGTTGCATGTTTTTTTTCCTGTTTGTGTTAAAACTGCATTTTCTCATGTCCACTCTGAGCATTTATGTCATTCAAGTAATCTAAAACTTATTGTTCTTATAGTTAAAAATACTTTCCTCATAGGAAATGTGTAAATTGTAATAAAATTACCCATTTTTTGGATAAAATAGCATGATTTTCCTTTTATCCATCAATTTTATGTTCAAACCGTCACACTAATGCAATTTTGAGCCTGTTGTTTGTATTTCTGCACTAACCAGCTCGTATTCGGCCTTCTTGGGGTCCATTTATTGAGTCCTTCACGGACAAGGTGGTTCCCGGTTCGCGTCACTCTCTGTGAGGAGTTTGCATGTTCTCCCGGTGTCTGCATGGGTTCTCTCCGTTTTTTTTTTTAATTTTTAATTTTAATTTTAATTTTCTGGTTCTCTGTCTCTGTCTTCCTCCCATCTCCAAAAACAGTGTGATCGTGTGCGTGCGTGTTTGTCTGTGTCTACTGTATGTGTGGCTCCGTGGTGCATTGAAGTCATGCTCGGCGTGTCTTCCGCCTCACGCTCAAGCCAACGCTCCAACTCCCCGCGCCAGCGGCTGGAGCGGTTAGGAAGATGGATAAATTTCTATTAGGAAGTCAGACTTTATGCTGGTCAATTGACAGTGGTACTGCTTTAAATTCAACCCTCTGGAAGACATTAAAGTTGTCTCAAGAGGTCATGTCATCTCCTCTGAAGCAGCAAGTAAAAAAGCTTGAGACAGAAGCGTCTCTCTGAAATCAAGACTGAACTTAATGTCCAGGAGGATTCTTACCAACGGCCTAAATCTGAAAATATCCTTACAAACATTCTCAGGATAAAATACTGTCCCTTCCATCTAAGTTGAAATTGGCATTGACATTGGGAATTGCAATCTTATAATAATCAAAGAAATGGAACTATTGGCAAAAAAGGAAAGATATATTTGATGAAATGCTGAGAGTGAAAGTAAAATTTGACAAAAAAAGAAACACTTGTGGTGAAGAGATGGGGATGATATGCGGCAAAAGGCCGGCATTATAATGAGATTGAGGCCACCAAAGTAACAAGTGACCTACAGAGATACCCTTCTGTAACGTAACACAGCTTATTTTCCACTATTTTACATGTCAAAGTTGTTATTAAAGCAAGTAGAAGTTTTTTTAAATCACCATGTGATCTCAACCAGCGAGGAAATACATCGTCACTCCAATATGTTAGTGCAAATTTCAGGCTGAGCAAATTCAGAGCCCTGCAATTCGCTGCACTCTCATCAACACATCACATAGACAGAGTGCCGTACCCTCTATCCAGCCCACCCCTCATCAGTGACTCATCACAGCCTTTCAACATGTGTCAGGTTAGCCAGCAGCTTCCATCTGTCTCCCCCCTAGAGCCAGCCAGCCATGTCCATTGCAGAGAGCCACACAAGCAAAGAAAAAGTAATTCCCAAGACAAAGTGTGTTATGCCATGCAGCCACTACCCTTGAAAATGAGAACTTTATTTGAGGAGTGAGGATGGTAGAATGCTTTCCTTCATGTCAGAGAGGCCAAGAAACATGAACTAGAGTTGTATGTTCTCGGTAGTGAGATGTTTGTTGACTTAATGTTGGCCTTTTAGATGTAACATTCTGGAATCCATGTCTATCCTTAAAGGTTGACAAAGTGCATTAGACAAACTAAACTTTGTTAAACTTATCCTTGACTTATTTCACCTTCACCACTGATTATATTTTTCCGAACCCATGCATTAGAAAAACTAAACTTGCCTTGAACTTTTCCTTGACGTATTTCACCTTCACCACTGATTATCTTTTGCTGAACCCGTCTGCCCAGGGTGACGTCTTCTGTAACCCTTCTCTTTTCCTATTGCCTGAGAGTTATGGAGTCAGATTTCCTTGATGCTTGCAGTCAGCTCTTCCTTGTTTTTGGGTCTGATTCCCCTCATTTTCATCTCAATAATACCGCATAGATTCTCAATGAGGTTTAGATTTGGCAAGTTGGCTGGCCAGTCAAGCATTGTGATGGCATGGATATCAACCAGGTTGTGGTGCTTCTGGCAGTATGGACAGGGGCCAGGCCCTGCTGAAAGATAAAATTTGCATCACCATACAGATCCTCAGCAGAAGGAATCATTAATTCATTAAAAACATTCTGGTAGACTGTTACGGTGACTTTGAATTTAAGAAAGTCAAGTTTACCAACACCTGCACCAGACACTGCAACCCAAAACATGACTGACTGTGGCTAACCTGAATCGACGGTGCACATTTTAACCTGGCTGCGTTTAACCTATGTGTGCACTGACTTCCCAAGTCTGTTAAGATGTTATTGTGCGATTTTAGTGAGCGCTCCGCTTGATTGACGGTCGGACCATTTACCACCGACATAGTGACGTAATACGTACACTACTTACACTGACAGCGATAAACCAATTAGAGAACATTACACAAAATTATGTACAGTACATATGGTTACCTCCACCACGCCTCCGGAAGGTAGGTGTACTGTACTACCGGTATGCTGCAAAATAAGATTTGGCTAAGGACCCCTAAAATGGCATCAGTTAACTACAGGCAGTTGTACGAAGTTGTACAGAAGATGAAGACTTTGATTGATATGTGACAAAACATTAATTAAAAAATAATGTGAGTTTATTTTTAAATATGAAGTAGAGTGAAGTTCAAACAATATCACTGTTTTGCTTCTGTTACCTTGTTTCCGCATGTGCTGAATAATACAGTGTGCCTTATGTATGTGTTGAGTACAGAAATAGACCCCGTTACAGAGACTGTGCCTTACAATCCAAAGCACCTTATGGTGCGGAAATTATATGTGTCTAAAGTGTATGTGTGCGCGTGTGTGTGTGTGTGTGTGTGTGTGTGTGTGTGTGTGTGTGTGTGTGTGTGTGTGTTGTCATCATGTGGATAGTTTGCATAGTGAATACATTTGTTTATGTCACTGCCTGTATATTTGTCTATGTAAATCTCACTATACATGTACATACAAATCAATATAAATGTATGTATTACAATGCCTTTGTATTTGCTGATATGTTGTTATGCATGTGGGGTTTTTTTTAATGTGGATGTGTGATGCAGATATGTGAACTGTACAGATGTCTTATATGCCTGCCTTAGAAATGGCTTGCTCCCCTTGAACAAAAAAAGTATCCTAACAGGCCACAATCACTCAATGCCAAACTCTGTCAGCGCCAGGACTCCTGCAATCTCCTCACTGCTGAAACACCGCCCTCTGCTCAGCAGTATCAGTGACTGGCAAATGACGAGATGTGACAGCCAAGGACCCTGCACTGTCTCACAGCCTTGGAATTGAGTCGCCATGCAGTGTCACAAACACACATACACACACGGCCATCTCACACAGCCATACAAAGATGTCTACAGTCAGGCATCTGTACATGTAGACTTACTTAAAAGATATTCATGACAATAAAATCATCCATCTTCTTATCTATATTAAAATTATGCTTCGTCTTGAGAATGTGTTTGGAAGAACAAATCTTTGAACCTTGATTTTGCATAAACACCACGCTGTTTAATTTTCAGTTATACGTTCTTGTGATGGCAGTGAACAGGTGGAGGAGAAGCTAGAGAGGTGGAGGTTTGTCCTGGAAAGGAGAGGAATGAAGGTTAGCCGAAGTAAGACTGAGTACATGTGTGTGAATGAGAGGGACCCAAGTGGAAGAGTGAGGTTACAGGGAGAAGAGATCAAGAAGGTGGAGGATTTTAAGTACTTAGGGTCAACAGTCCAAAGCAATGGAGAGCGTGGAAATGAGGTAAAGCCACATGTACAGGCAGGATGGAATGGGTGGAGGAAAGTGTCAGGTGTGATGTGTGATAGAAGAGTTTCAGCTAAAATGAAAGGAAAGGTGTACAAAACTGTGGTGAGAACAGCGATGTTGTTTGGTCTAGAGACAGTGTCACTGAGGAAAAGACAGGAGACAGAGCTGGAGGTAGCAGAGATGAAGATGCTGAGGTTCTCTCTGGGAGTGACCAGGATGGATAGGATCAGGAATGAGTACATCAGAGGGACAGCACATGTTAGAGGTTCTGGAGATAAAGTCAGAGAGGCCAGACTGAGATGGTTTGGACATGTCCAGAGGAGAGATAGTGAATATATTGGTAGAAGGATGCTGAGTTTTGAACTGCCAGGCAGGAGGTTTAGAGGAAGACCAAAGAGGAGGTTTATGGATGTAGTGAAAGAGGACATGAAGGTAGTTGTGAGGTGTGAGAGAAGAGGATGCAGAAGACAGGGTTAGATGGAGGACACTGATTCGCTGTGGCGACCCCTGAAGGGAAAAGCCGAAAGGAGAAGAAGAAGAAGAAGGAGTTTCTCAGTAAAAGCTCCTCTTCATAAATAGCTACAGTGGAATCTTGCAAAAACATTGATACAACTTGCCAAGAAAAAGGTCAGTCAGGGATGACTTCACAAAGTTTGGTAAACTCCAGCAGTGGTTTAGCTCCCTTAGGCCCAAAATGGATCGCAGCTAACACAAGCTGGATTATGTCAGGCCAGAGATGCTTGGCCTTGGTACACAGGAGCTGAAGCCTTGCGGGCTGAAACACCAAGTAACAATGATTTTCTTCTATGAGTCTCTTCTCAAAGCTGATTACTGAGGACTGAGGGGCCTAGGAGAAGCGACTATATCATCACTGTCCTTCTGGAGGCAGCTTTCTCATAGCCAAACCTCCAGACATAAACTGTCAGGGATGCAACTAAAACCACAGTGGAGTGAAGCAGTTTATGAAACTGCATCACTGCAGAGTCATTAACCTTGCAGGAGGGCTGTCCATTTCCTCAATTAATCAGTCTATATTTTGTCATATGAAGCCAATCTCAATAAAAGTGCAGTCAGTTTTAGTTTTGAAGAAAATTTGTATAAAATCTGGTTATATGTTATTTAAGCTCTGTCAAAAGAAATGATAAATATGCATCTGTGAGGATTGCTATTGAGGTAATAGCTAAGTTTTGTATTGTAGTAGGGGGAGCTAATTTTTCAGTGATATTTCCACATTCCCTTAACTAAGTAAAATATCATGCTTCTGAAATAGCACAACAATAAGAAAATGTCCTGAATACATGTCCATCTGTTTACAACGTTTGAGGCAAGATTGTATGGGTGGGTGTTAACATTATAAGAATTAACAAAAGATATTCTAAGAGATATTAGAATTAGAATGCCTTCATCTGACAGCTGTGCAACATAACAGTGTATTGCCTCTCAGTGAGTCAAATAAAAACGCCAACAGCAGTCAGCAAATTCAACTTAAACTGTCAGCACTCATTAAGACAAGCATACATTTACACGTCTAATCTAATAAGTAGTAAATATTCTCTGTATTGCAGTAATTCACAATAATTCATGATTACAGTAGAATAGTTTCATAGGAACATTTTCATATTTTCATTACTAATAAAAACTAAACACTAACAGTGTTTTTAAATAAGTTAAGTTTGTTGGTGTTACATGGGTGAAAACTTCTCAAACTTCTGAAAGTGCAGATATTAATTGGCTTATAATACCATGCAGAGGGTACCTGAGTTTAAAAATGGTCAACTGGGGTAGATGAGTCCTTGAATATGTTTGTGGTTGGACATACAGTAGACACTGTGTTCTGTTAATGTATTTTCAATTACAAAGTTAACGGTGATACGGATGTCTTGTGTAAATGATTAGTGCTACTTTCAGAGTGACATAATCTCCTTCAGTGTCCTTTCCACCTTCCGAGTCCTGCTGGCCTGCTACAGCACCAGAGTTAGCGAGCTACCAGCCAACTAGTGTTCTCCAAATTCCAGCTGCCTAAAGCTAAATGATACAGCATGTACATGCTCATAATGTACTTATTTTGTTGTCACCTTGCAGCCCATCCAGCTTCATTTACTGTTAATCAACTTTCCTTTAATGTTCAAGGAGTTTTAGAGCAATGGGGAACAATGACTAAAAGAAGTACAGTATATGGCCCTCTAATGGGTCTATTTCATTCCTTTTAAAAGGGCTATAGTCAGCCCAGCTGTTTAAATAAGCATTGCTAATGTACCTCATGGGCATAACAATGGGCATCATCTACCAAACAGGGCTCCATCTGGCAGAGGCGCACAGGTTTATTTTTATTTCCTACCATTTTTACTCAGTTTGTTTTTATAGAGTGGGGTAATGATACTGCAGCTCTATTGTGTAATTTGACAATCACCGTGGTTCACTCTTTGAACAAAGCAATGCTCGAGCTGAGTCTGATTTAAATGGCAATGGATGCCTGTTACAACCCATGAGCAAGGTATTTAAATGAGGCAGCCATTCCTGATTTTGTTTGGCTGTGGGGGTAGATGATGACGTTGTGTGGTCTTCTGTATGATCAGCTTGACCACTTTCTCTCTGACACCAATCAGTTTCTCTGAAAAAGGAATTAATTTACATAAAACACCTCAGCAGGGGAGTCTTGTATTTTATTAAAATACTGTCAGAGATATCCCACTGAATTATCTCAGTTTGGTCTGAAATAAGTTTTGGCATTCAGGCGCTCCATTGATGAAAGTAAATATTTTATAATTTTGTTTCAAAAGTAAAATCATTTACCATTTTTTATGAGTTTGTGCACTGTACAGCGTCTTCAGGTCAGTCACACAGGAAGTCTGACAGTGTCAGTGTTACTTAACCCACTGGAGAGCTGATTTTGACTCATTCTGTCAGCACAGTCACATGAACCCCTTTTCCTAACTCTGCCAATCACAGAGAGGAGGCTGTGTCAGGGAGAGGCTCCAGCTTCGACTAACTTAATTGGACATGAAATGCTATTAGCCTCCTAGCTACTGAGGTTCAAGTTGATCGGGGCTTGTCATTACAGATTCTCATCTCCTGTTTCAGGTGAAGATCGATTATCGTCACAGCTTGAGATGATGCTGAGTTCCTATCCCTGACAGCTGAAATCTGTGCACCTTGATCCCTTCTTGTGTTACATTATTTTAATGTATGAGGAAGGCCAATGTTTTAGCAAATACCAGTGCACTTTATAGATGCAGTTCATTCCCAGATATACTTTCGAGAAGAAAGCAAGCAACGTACCAAGATGCAACCACTAATATCTCATACATATGGACCTAGTTTAAAGACTAGGTCCAGTCAGCTGTAGAATACATGTAACACCACTGCCTCTTGGTCAAACCTTTGTTTACTTATCCATAAAACTGCCATTCCCAATGTACTTTTCCAGTTTTGCATCTGTGAGTATGACCACTCAATTTGGAGTTCACACAAGGTCTTTAAACACCCTTCGAGATGTTGTTTATATCTGGCATTCATCGTGTTTATATTTTCTCCTTGTACTTCCCCTCTGGCTGGTGTTCATCTGAGATCATGTGAGCAGTGATGCATGGTGGCTAGACAGAATAATTACCAAATTCAGTTGTAACATGCAGGAAAGCGTATTACTTTGCCAACCTCATAACAATCTAAACCAATAATGTATGAGATGTAGCAAGAAGTATGATGTGGTAATTAATGTAATTTTATTCATACAGGATCAGTGTTCTCGTTTGCGTGCGTCCTTGCATCTTTGACGCACATTTTTTGACAGCGATGCACAATCATCAGACAACATGGAATGAACTTTACTTACAATAAAAAAAAATCAATGCTACCTTTTTCCACAATATAATATTGGGGGAAAAAATGTACTTCCATTCAACAAAAATATTCACAATATATTCGTTTTTCCACTGAAATTTTTATTGCCATTGTGTTTTGATCTCGCGCACGTTTCTCATCACGAGACTCATCTGCTTGATTCAGCCTTATTCAAATTGAACAGGGGTGGCACGGTAGTGCAGTGGGTAGCGATGTTGCCGCACAGCAAGGCTTTTCCGGGTTCGCTGTGTGAAGTTTGCATGTTTTCCCCGTGTCTGCGTGAGTTCTTTCCGGGTTCTCCGTCTTCCTCCCACCTCCAAAAACATGCACTTCAAGTTAATTGGCCGGCCCCAAATTGACAGTAGGTATAAGTGTGTGAATGCGTGTTTGTCCACGTCTCTGTGTGGCTCTATGCCAGCCAGCTGGCATAGACAGATAAAGCGATTGTGACAATGAATGAATAAAATTAACTAAACGACAACACGACGTCTGCTCATTTTACACGCTGCAGTGAGAGAGCAACGAGGCAGTCTCACATTATCACCATGCCTCCGAAAAAGATGCAAAAGTTGGAGAAAACCCAAGTGATAGAGTGCTTTCCTGAATAAAAAACAAAAGTTAATGAAAAGAAGGAGACAGATATTACTGTGGACAGTACAGAAGAAGATGCAGAAGAAACTGAGATAAAAACCAGCAAAAATTCCAAACATTTGTAACGCAATGGATGCAATTTTTTCCATGGGTGAGGCATGGTGAAATGTCAGTACCCAAAGCAAAATGCAGCTTACAGAAAAAGTGTGTGGATAAAGCTCTGTCAGCTTGGTGGAGTGTCCACAGGAGAATATATGAATTTAAAGGCAAAGAAAACTATTGAGGGAAAATCAAAAGGGAAGGAAACCGTATTACATCTTTCCTTATTTTTTAAGAATGACCACCCTGCCTGAACACTTTGACAAAAATAATATGTAATTTTCCTGTTTTTTCCTTCATATTAAAACAGTTATGACGTTGTTGTTAATAAAATCATTAAAATTAACAGTTTGTCTAGTTTTCATATTGTACTATTGGCAAAACTCCATCCTTGCATATACAGTTTCTGCCATACATTATGTTATTACTTTTGGGATGCATTAACGCTATGTTGGGATGCACAAATTTTTGTTGAAGCACATCCCGGGGATGCACTACTTTCTTGAGCTAAAATGAACTCTGCAGGCTGAATGCGTGGCTGAAAGTGAATGACTTTACATCACTCTGACTGACAGGGATCATGATTACTTGATGAATAGGGCAGCTCTATGTTTGGTTGTTGATGATTATCACTAGAATTTGTTGTCATATTTCGGAGAAAATATCTGATTCCATGTGCGCTGAATGAGGGCTCCACTTGGAGATCAGAGAGTGATGAGACTTAACATTTTTTAGACATAAAATCAGTTGGACTGTTCATTTTTCCATTTGGACGAATAAAACTTATCCAAAAAGTACAAGTAAAGAATTTGGATACCTCCTAGAGGGAATACAGCCCCCTCCAAAAAACACAAAAAAACAAAACAAGAAAAACAAAACCCAGCCTGTACCTGCCTGTCTTTTTAGAATTTGTAATGTTCACACAAAAGAGAAGTTGATACACCAAGATTAGACCCAACAGATTAGTTTTGTCCAAATGTCCCTCCTTTCTGCATCGGTTCTACACCTCAGTTTTAGTAGTCTCCTATAGTCTGTCCCTTAAGACTTGCTAGATATCTTAGCTTGTCTTTCTTCAGTGGATGATAAAGCCTGTCCTCTTTCGACGATGCCATTTCATTATGCTGTTGTTGAATATACTGCAACCAATTGTGCCAAAGGAGTTGGTTTGCTATAATATGAAAATCTGACCTCATCTTGCTGAGGTCATGGGCAATAAGCACCTGACAAGAAGGTGGAACGATGGCGCTTCAAATTCTAATCTTCTCTTAGCACCCTGTTGGTTTGCAGTGTTACAAGGGTCAGCTTGCTTCCTCTTCCCAGTGGTCAGCTCGAATGAGAAAACTGTGGAGCATTTTATTTTCTGTGCCTCCACCTTCCTCCCCTCTCAAGCATCAGATTTATTGATATTGACCTTTTGCTGAAATTATGTATGTAGATCCCTGAACACCAAGAGCAAAGTTTAAACCAATTAAAAAGCACTTCTCCAATCAGCAATGCAAGGCCAAGCCTGTCTCACAAGTTGACCAAGTGAAATTAAAATGATTTGCGCTTTAAAATAGCTGATCACCAAGCAAACAATGTCTTAGTAACAGATGAGGTATACCACCCTAGAAAGAGCAAATAATCTTCTCAGTTGTGGACATATTACAATCAAAACAAAAATGTGTGTGTGTGTGTGTGTGTGTGTGTGTGTGTGTGTTTGCTTGAGTGGTTGTTTGTATTTTCACATGGCTCAGCAGTGCACCCACAACATGCTCAGAGTATTCCCCAACTCTCGCCCGCAAGTCAGCTGGGTTAGGCTACAGCGACCCTCGCCACCAGCAGAACAAGCGGTAGACGATGAATAAATGAATGAATGAATGTTTCATTAAGAACATATTTTAATTTATTTTAGCTCTTTGCAGAATATTCATCCAAATCATCTTTCTGGTCTTGGAAAAGCAAGTTTACATTGAAGCATTTCTTACTTTCGTGTACGTATGTATGTGATTAAGACCATTTCCTGCCATATGTTGATGGTAGGACTACTCTGCATTGAATAAGGGATTATTGTGAATTGGTAAGGGAATAAAAGTGTATGAGGGGATGAAGTATAAGTGTAAGTGGATATCTGCTGTAACAATGCTGTATATTCTACATTTGATCAACCAATTGGTCAGGACTATGTGTCGCTCTTTGCTCATGTCTAGCTTGTTTTTGACATCGTTCATAAAACTGCACATTATATTATCAAATGAAGTACTTTGTTTGGTTGAATAGAATAATTTTATGACGTATTCTAATAGACTTATCGTAAGAGAAGAAAAATTGTCAAAGCATTGTCATATAATATCCTTAACATTGAACAGAGTGCATGTTCAAGAATCCACCAATCTATGATTAATATAGCTAATCATCACTGTTGTTTTTCATGAACATCTCAAAAAATTTACCGTATCTTACCTGTTGCTGCCCAATGCTGCCCCATTTTAAACTGCATACCAGAAAACAAGTAATAAATAATAAATCCCACACTAAAAATGACAGACCTCACTCAGTTTTATTTACTTTCCTTAAATAATTCACTCATTCATTAATCCTTCAGCCTTAAATAATTTAATTGATCTTTTGCAATTGAAAGAGCCCGAATAAATGTAGCTCTCAGGATAGTTTTGAGCCTTTCAGTCCCCTGTTGAAGAGAAGAACACTGTTACTTGACGTCAAAACAGGAAGAAGGTCAAAGAGAAAAAAAACAAAAAATTACGGAATTCTTTCTTTCAGCAAATGAAATAAAGCAGATCAAAGTCAAACATTAGGAGCAGAATCTCTGAAATCTATCAGTGAGTCTGCCTGTGTGTGTCTATCTGTCTATAATTGTGTGCAGTTGTTATCTCACCAATATGTAATAGGAAACATCAAACAAACACAATGTTGCTTGAAAATTCTTGGTGTCTCACATGAAAGTAGTCACGTCTGTTTGGCTTTCATAAAGACAAAAACACTTAATCTTATACTGTTTTTTGTTTTTTTTTCTCAATAAAGTTATCAAATCAACAGTGCTTGTCAGTGTTGTTTGGTAAAATGATCAAAATCTACTTTCCTTTTATCTCAAACCTATGCAGTTCAGCATTTATTGCAATCCAATGCAAATGTGCTGGTCCAATCAGTTGGATATTTACAACATGCTCATATTTAAAATTGATTAACGCCGCATGGCTGCACAGGAGGCTTAGGCCTTGTTCAGAGTAGTCGACTATATCTGATTTTTAGCCCATTCAGATTGATCTTGTTTGTATTCTGAACAGTCCTATACCACATGAAATCTGATTTTTGCGGGACGGATTGAAACTACAATCGGGAGGTAGTTTTGTGTTGGATAGGGACAGCTCCAAACGCTCTGATCGGATATGGCAGACTGTGACGTCATATTTGCGATGCAAGAGCAAGGCGCCAGAAGGAAGAGCGTCCGGCATTCGAGCGGTAAAAAACAGAAGAAGAAATTGACGATGTCTGTTGTGTGTGTTTTTTCTCAACCTCTACCAGACAGTGATATCGCCAAGACGCTAAGGTAACAAAACTTCATGTCCGTTGTCGTTGCTGTTGTTGTTGTTGCCGCCATTATAATATATGACCTCTTACATTACGCACACTGAACGACGACTCCGCCCCGACAATGTTACTACGGCAACCTGTCAGATCGGCTGATAATGTGGCCCAGTCTGAACTGAGCAGGATCACATTTGGACACTTGCTAAAACCAGTGTGAACAGTCATCCCTAAAAATCAGATATAGAAGGAAATCTTATATGCCTGCAGTCTGAACGGGGCCTTAGTACACACTCTGTATGCTTTGTGGTTGAGAGCTCCCGACCTTCTATTGACAGTCTTTATACTGGATGTCACCTTGTGGATCAATTTCCCCACCATAGTAGAAAACTGAATGCCACCCCACCTCTTGGGAGATAGTGTACACAGCTTGTCAAAATTCCATATGGATGATGGGGGATGGGGCGTGATGGAAATCTAATCATCTCCAATGCTCTGAATAAATCTGCCTGCAAAGCATTATTCCAATCGAAAACATAATCTCCGAAATGTTTGTATTCATCAACCCTGGCACCTCTGCTAATCTGGGCCTCTGCTTTACTTCTCATTGGCATCCTGGACCTAAATGCTGCTTTTTACATGAAGTCATGAATATTTAACATTGTTGCTGACTCATAGAAGAACGATTTTCATGCCAACACCTAACAAAAGATTTTTCATTTTTTAACATGTAAATATGGCAGAGCCAATTACAAAGCAACAACAAGAGGCTTTTATTCCATCAGTGATTCACAAACCTTATCCCTCCTCTCAGGCGATTTGTCCTCCCACTGGTGGAGATTAAAAATGTGACATGTTTCAAGCTCATGGCCCAAACTGCCATGCCATATTCATACAGCAGTTGTTATTCTGTCCAACCTCTATTTTCCCCTATTCGCACAAGAAAATTATTTTTCTTATAAAATGTTTTGACTGATACAGTAGAAGATATTTTGAATTCATAGTATACTAAACCTTCCCTGCTTTTGTACTCTTCAATAATATTTACTTTGAGGGCAAACATATGAAACTGCTCATTTTGGAGGAGATGAGAAAATATTTGCTTGAAAATCGAGACGTACAGAACTGGCAACAAGTAGGTAATTTAAACACAGGAGGTTTCAGTATGAGTTGGAAGAGCAAAGGAGTGAATGCGGCCAGGTGAACCATCATTCTATGGCCTTTCTTCATTGTCCACTAAGTGAGAATCACTGGCCGACCGACTGAGTTTCTTGTTAGAGAACAGAAAATTGTGCAAAAGGTACTGAAATATTGAACATGTCCATTCAAAAGTTTAGAGAAAGCCTCATTAAGCTCATCTGTAAAGATTACAGTGCTTTTTAGACTCATCCTGAAATTTCACCCGAAACACGAATATGCATTTGTGAGTAGACTAAGTATAAATAATATAGTCATTCAGAAATCAGAGTGCAATTTTAAGTCGAGGATGTCAAATAAGATGGACAGTTTGAATTTAAGGTAAGCATATCCTGATTATGAAGATAGAATTGAGGACAGGAGAACAGCACATTTAAAACTAAAAATCCATCCAAGCGTCTGTTATGAGGCTTTGGTTCATTTTCCCTAAACAATTACTGTCTCAGTGTGATTACAGCAATGCCAAACTTCAAAAAGCAGGAGTATAGCGAATTTCAGGCTGTTACATTTCATCTGTCTGTTAAACAAATCCTCCTAGTTGTTTTCCTAATGAAGCAATTGATTTTATTTGACACATATTGACTTCTGTTGTTTCTTTATTTTGCTCTAGTAACTTCCACTGATTGCAAGGCCTTAGGAAAAAAGAAAAATAACCTCAAGATGTGGTTCACCAGCTGACAGAGATGCCGCATTCTCCTGCTTTGGCAAATACATTATGCAGCATATCATCCTGTAATGATTGAATAATATGAGTACCACACTGTGTCACTGCAGCGGTGATGTTACTGCTTCAGGCACTGGAAATCTATTCCTTTTAAAAGGCTTCGTTTCACCAAAAATGACCAACGTATACATTAAAAATACACAAATCTGGATATAATTGATCATGCAGAGGTGGTTTTAGGACCTGCTCATTAAAACAACAAGAAGACTTAGGTAAATTCACATTAATAACATGAACTCCAAGCAATTTTCATTCTCCCTGAAGCTAACACTAAACAAAATGACTGTTTATGTTTATCAGTGGTAAAATATATTTGTCTTCAAGTAATAGAGTTGTGAACATTAGAATCATTTGTACCCTGGAGCGTCCACCATGCACCTGTGTCACGAAACAATTCAATAGTCTGGGATTGTACTTGGGGAGTCAAGATGTATTATAGACGTCTTGCGTTATTGATGATCTGGAGAAGCCCATGACAGAGCAGAATGAACTGGTCGGCAATGAAACTTGAAAAAGAGTGAACGACTTTGCATCAGTTCATCTGTAGTGAATATCAACTATGAAAGATATATCAATCCAAGGAGAAGATATAAGAATTTAGTTATGAATCACTGCTTGCTGCTGTAGGTGCATGTGATGTGAGTACAAATACAGTTACATTCCAAGTTATTATAAACAGTGCGATGGGTGTGTTTGTGGCTACAAGTTACATTTCTATCAAGAAACTGTCATGCCTTACAAAATATTAATGTGTGCTTCTAATCACAATACTTGATAAATGCTTGGTTCTTCTTCTTTTCCTTTCGGCTTTTCCCTTCAGGGGTCGCCACAGAGAAACGATTTCCTCCATCTAGCCCTGTCTTCTGCATCCTCTTCTCTCACACCAACTACCTTCATGTCCTCTTTCACTACATCCATAAACCTCCTCTTTGGTCTTCCTCAAGGCCTCCTGCCTGGCAGTTCAAAACTCAGCATCCTTCTACCAATACATACACTATCTCTCCTCTGGACATGTCCAAACCATCTCAGTCTGGCCTCTCTGACTTTAGAACCTCAGCATCTTCATCTCTGCTACCTCCAGCTCTGTCTCCTGTCTTTTCCTCAGTGACACTGTCTCTAGACCAAACAACATCGCTGGTCTCACCACAGTTTTGTACACCTTTCCTTTCATTTTAGCTGAAACTCTTCTATCACACATCACACCTGACACTTTCCTCCACCCGTTCCATCCTGCCTGGACCCGCTTCTTCACCTCTTTTCCACACTCTCCATTGCTCTGGACTGTTGACCCTAAGTACTTAAAATCCTCCACCTTCTTGATCTCTTCTCCCTGTAACCTCACTCTTCCACTTGGGTCCCTCTCATTCACACACATGTACTCTGTCTTACTACGGCTAACCTTCATTCCTCCCCTTTCCAGGACAAACCTCCACCTCTCTAGCTTCTCCTCCACCTGTTCCCTGCTCTCACTACAGATCACAATGTCATCTGCAAACATCATAGTCCATGATAAATACTTGGTTACATCCCTTTAATTTAAAACATTTGCTGTTTCCTGAATTGGATACTTTTACAGGGAACAAATTGATTGGTCAAATTATATTTGACTGGCTTTTTTGTGAAGTCGTCATCTCTACTCCTTTTTCTCTCTGCAGTCTTTTTAGAAGTCCATCAACAACACATATTCAGGCTACAGATTATTTTTTTAAATTTTATTACTGACTTGTCTTTCTAATGCATTGGCAACGAAAGCTCAGTGTCAACACTGTCAAATGCAGGATGGATTCTCACTGTCTCTCCTTGTCTTTCCACCACTTGTGTCCATTAAACTAAACAAGGTGCAAGTGTGGATCAAATGCCTGTGCCCTTAAATACTCATTAACATGCAAAGCATTGGGTTTTCTGCAGCAAAATTGATTCGCAGAACAGCTCTTTTTTTTTTTTTTTTACCTTCCTTCCTCTTTCACCTGTCACAGCTCAGTCTATCCCACTTACTTCCCTCCAACTCCCAGAATCAATGCCTGGCATGTTGGCAATCTGATTTACCTGGTAGTAGATAATTGTTGTGAACTCAAATGATATTTATAGAGAAATGTCTTGGGCACTGCACTTGATGTGACTGTACTTTGTTATTTTCAAAGACAATTAGTTCTTCATTGCAAAAATGTGTATGTTTATAGTAAATTTGGAATGAAATTACAGGGACTGCATTATAGATCACGTCCTGTTTCTGGATTAGAATTTTGGTATTTCTCTCCAACTTCAGTTTTGCATTATTTAAAGTTTATAAAATGCATTACAGTTACTGGTGTCCACACTATAGAAAGGACAGCAGAGGTCCACAATAAACACTTTTTTTAAAAATACAAAATATACAGTATGCTTCTTTTTATGAGTACACAGGTGAAACAGGAGTAATGTTTTTTCTTTTGCTCAGTAAAAAAGACGGAAAGTGCAATTTATCAGCTAGTTTCTTCAGCACAGCTGATAGCAATGTTTGTCAAATAGCCAACAGGTGCAAGAAAGGGGAAGGAAAAGGGGGAGGAGGGGCAGAAGAGATGACCCACACTGGTGACTCATCATGAATTTGTAATGATACTGCAGTGCTTGTTAGTGCAAGTCTAGGGAGCCAGAAGTGTTGGGAGATGCACAGCCGGGTATCCCCTTTGCAATTCTATTACTAAACAGTACACAAAAGATACCTGAGCTTCTGAGAGTAGGGTCGGGCTAACCGGGAATGATTATTTAGGATAAAGAAAGGACAATCGTGAAAAGTGGAAATTCAAGAAGCGAGAAGAGATTCGATCTCCTGATACATTTAGATATTGGCTGACTGTTATGTTAAATGGGATCACAGACAGCACAACACTACTGGATTATGTTTTTGTTTTTGTCTTTTGGAATGTTTCAGCGAATTTCAAATTTTATATTCTCTCCTTATATCAATTTGACAGGATTTGCAAATATTTTTGTCAGCATCCATATCTTTCAGGTATCATGAGGGGTGGAAACTATCACGACTAATGTTAAAGCAAAACATACTTTTCGTATAGCAAAATCTAAACGGTAGTTGCACCTGAAAATAGCAGTTAACTGTTCAAACGCACGTGTGTGTGTGTGTGTGTGTGTGTGTGTGTGTGTGTGTGTGTGTGTGTGTGTGTGTGTGTGTGTGTGTGTGTGTGTGTGTGTGTGTGGCAGAGGGAGGGGGTGGGGGACAGAGAGTTGATTTGATTTTTAACATCACGTTTATTCATAAAAGTCAAATTCCAAAATAATCAAATTCCAAATAGTCACCGTGCAGTTGGGGGGGGGGGGGGTAACTATGGTACTGTGGTACTATGGTAGCCCATCTTTTTGAAATGACTACCAGGCTATAACATGTTAATAAAACCGATATATAATATTAGTTTTATTTTCCCTTTTAATTTAAGCAGTTATGACATTGTTATTAATAAAATCATTTAAATTAACAGTTTCTTTAGTTTTTATATTGTACTATTGGCAAAATTCAATCCTTGCGTACGCTTCTATCGTGTATTCTGTTATTATTTTTTGGGGTCATAAACGTCATGTTGGGATGCACACATTTTTCTCGAAGCGCATCCCAAGGATGCACTACTTTCTTGAGATAAAATTAACTCTGTGGAGAGAGAGAGAGAGAGAGAGAGAGAGAGAGAGAGAGAGAGAGAGAGAGAGAGAGAGAGCAAATAGCATAATATCTAATATCTTACAATGTATTAAGTACAATTTTGAGTAGTTTGTGGAACACCTAACTTGATAATGAACATATTACCGTAAATATAACCTTCACTACTAAATTTCTCTATTACCCCTCCACTTTTTCTTCCTCGAAACACTAGATTTTGATTCAACATGGTGAATTTTTTCATGAGGCCATGAGCAAAGGCAGACAAATTACCTGGGAAAATGAGCCCATAAAGAATGTATGGAAATTCGGATATTATGAACATAAGATCATACGAGCCAATTAACACTTCAAACCGGACCATCAGTTCCGGCAGTATTCGATTCAGTGTTTAACCTGTCAGACAATCCTGCAAGATCCGAAGTTTTTTGCAGCAATTATTCAGACAAGCTGGATTATTAGTGGAATAAATGTATGTTTGTTTCTCTGAGCGAATAACTGCTTTTGACCCGTGTCACGATTTTGCATTACTTTTACAGAAATCAGCAGGAAAAGTAAAACCTATACTTTTAAAGATGGAGATCATAAACATATCAATTTATGAGTGAACGACATGGATTGCTGGTGCAACAATAAATAAATTAGCAAGTGATACATCAACCAGTAGCAGTTATTGATAGAAGAATGCTGTTGCATTTAGGTTTTTCACAGCGTTGGGTTTTCTATCCTGAGGTTAGCAGAAACATGCTTAATTGAAGCCATAGAAAATCTTGGTATGTTGGACTCATTTCTTTTTCCATTGCATCCTCATAGCAGGAATTAACCACAATGACCCACAATAAAGAGGGCCAAACTGAGATGACTCACATCCTCAGTCATGTTCATGTCACAGTATAATGACTGACTTACCATGTGTTTTTAAATGTTTATCAATGGTAACCGAACACTTCTTGCTACTACTCCAAAACAAAACCTCTGGAATGGCGAACAACTTCAGGGAGAAAACAGTCATACAACGTGTCCACTTGCGATAGCTATTAAAGCATATTACGGTAATTGCAATCTCATTTTACTGACCAAGCTCTAGTTTTGTGGTCATTGTGTAAAATGTGGATATGCTTTAGGGTTTCAGGAACACTTAACATTTAAATTGTTGACATTATTGCTAAAGGTACCATTACTCTATTCTCAGGGACTTTTAAAGAGAAAGTAACAGATTTTATTCTTGGTGAGTACAAGTGTGTGTGTGTGTGTGTGGGGGGGGGGGGGACGGACTGAGAAAAACTTGTGTGCCTCAAGAGGGAGCTGTGAGAAGTCTGGAAAATTGCCCTCAATGATGCACAACACTTGAGACACCAATGGTTGGGTGGGATTAAGTTAATTAAAATAAAATGTGTGGGTGTCAGGTTAGAAAGAAGAGACCTCGCCAGAACTGTTGTTTACTCCTCATCTTGCTTTGACATTCAAACCACTATTTTTAACTAATGTGTTGATGTAAATGCAATATTATGAACAAAAAAAAAAAGCGTATATAACAATAACAACAAATAATAATACAGTACATTATTATTGCTGTGAATGGATATCTTTGTTGAATAAAAAATGTCCATGTAGTAGATTACTCCTCCAATATTATGGTGAGTCAAGCTTAATCAGCTATTGTCATCCTATGAAGAAGTAACAAGCAGAGGCCTTTATAACATGGTAATATTCTCCAGTTAGGTCACCATGGTCCAGGCCTTGGTATTTTTCCTGAGGTGTATAATAATACTGCAGCACTGGTTCTGAAACACATTATAGCTTTGATCATAAAAAATGTGCATTTTACTGCACAGGAAAATCTTCCTCTACAGTAAAATACAGTGATTTTTGCATAGCTACCTTCACTCTGCTGCACCTCCAAGTCCACATTAGCACCAGTACTGTATGTGTTTACATGCTTTTACTTAATGACATGAAAGTGGAATAAAATGGCTCTTTTTTTTATTTGGATTGATTGATTACTACATATGTGAACAATAAGTCAATAAAAGTTCATCAGTCAATCTCTTTACATGCTGCATAAACACAAAGGCAACTCAGTCAAGTCCACTACAGCTGCATCATATCCTTTTTTTTCCCATCCTTGTTGAGGAAAGTAAATGAGAAGTCAATCAAACATTTAGGCTTCTTTTCATTCAAGAGCAATTATCCTTTACACTGTTATGCTGCAAGACGCTGCGTGCTGCTGGCAGACTGAAAAGATACCCTTATATAAACAAACACACTCAGAGGACGAATACAGAAATATCAAAAGGTCAGGAGAATGACAAGAGGACAGGCTAGTGTCTTTGTAAAATAGGTCCCCCCCCCCAAGCTTGCCTTTTTCATTGTGTTTATGAAATCAAGGACACACCTAGACATCAACATGGCATAATTCTTCCATTCGTCCTTGTGTATTGGGGATACCAGATGTGCCTTTAGATTCATACAAAATGATAATTTGGTTTCAGTCATCATAAATCAACTACAGAATTATAAAGAGAAATTATATGGGACTGCATTAAGCTTCTTAGTGAGGGAGAGCATTTTGTTAGTGAAAATCATTTGACAATACATCTTTTTAAATAAATGATGCCAGACATGAGCTGACTGCCAAAGATATCTTAATCTAATCATTTAATCAATTTAAACATTTTAAAATGTGTTGGATGTACATTGAAAACAGCGATCAATCTCTGGTTAATACCATGTGATTTATTCACACAGTAATTGTCTCATCAGTCAAATATCAGCAACACACAATTTTCTTTCTCTGTCCACCATTTCATTCAATCAGAGCTCAGGAAAGCAACATGTCACAACTACACTGCAGTGCCACGCAATGGCCAATAGAGGAAAAGCATAATGGTTACAGATTAATTTATATCAAAGTTTAGTTAAAATTGTAAAAAAAAAAAAAAGAAAAAAAAAAAAAGTATGTTCACTCTTGTCTTAATGTTTGTGTTTTACAAATAGATTTTCTTGAAATTCATCAAAAAAATATCCTTAAACCAGAATCAAATTTGAAGATCAGCACAAAGAATTTATACAGAATTTATATAGAGTTAAAGGTGCTGTCATGATTTAATGTGTCTGCATTGGTGTACTTATATATAAATTATTCACATGGCGAGGATGTGTGTCAGACATTTGCGAAAGAGTTTCGTCTTCAAAGATGGGTCCAAGGGACTGACAAAGACTGCTGCTCAACTGATGAGCAGAGTTTTGTTTGTGTAAGAGCAAAAATCCCCTGTAGGAGACAGGAGGTTCTGTGTGTTTGCAGATTTTTTGAGCACTCAAGGGAGTGGAGAGTATTGAGGACAGAATGAGAGCTAATTAGTGAGGAGGAAAGAGTGGTGTATTGCTGGAGGAGGGGTGGAATTTGCTCTTGAAGCTAGAGGGAATATGGTTCTGCGTTGATACTACACATGATTTTCAAGTGTATACCAGTAAATATCCATACCAGCATATTTCATATATTTAGCAAAATAATTATACGAACAGTTATGTTACATTTATTTTAGTGTCAATATGGATATTTTTTTTTACATTTTGAACAGAGCTGTTTCCCAATTACTAGTCATTCTTTTCAGCTGATCTAACTGGTTGTAAACTGTAACCTGATACTGGCCATACAGACCTGACAGTAAGGAGGTTTAGTCCTCAAACATTAGCCTTTTCTTGAAATATTGACCTACATTAAATTGGCATGAAAAATGCAATCAGAATGCTGTATGTCATATGAAGTAGATTGATTAATTTTAACCAGTTCTATATAATTAATCACTCCTGTCAAAGGAGTGAACATCTTGGGATGCAATGAACAAAAATGTCTTCCTGCATCAATAAATGCAAAAAACAACAGAAGAAAGGTGATTTAAAAGGTGAACAAAAGTGTCATGGCATCACAGCAAACAGTGTCTGCAAAACTTAACTTTTAATTGAACTATTATCAAGGAGAAAATGAGTATTGTTGCTTTCATGTTAGGTCTATACTATTTTGTTGAGTAACCGAGTCAGGATTTCTCTGTCTGTCCCTCTATTTACCTCTTTATTGAGAGTTTACAGGCATTTTGGCAGCATCTCCTGTGTACCAAGGCCATTGCCTTGATTATCTTGTCTGTAAGTGTTTTGCCGTTAACACTATTCATCCTCTAAAGCAAGCCTGTGGAGGAAAAGTGTGAGTTGTAATATTAAAAAATGTTAAACTGAAGGCAATGGCTGCGTTGATGGTGAGCAGGTTTATTTATATATACATATGTCCGGTGCTTTCGATCTTTTTTTACATGTTGAACCACATTTTTAATTACGGTGAATGCGTGTGATGTGAGACATAATATAGCATATGTAAAAAAAAAAAAAAGAAAAAAAAAAGAAATTGGGTGGCAAAATTCACCTCTCTTCATTACAGCAAAAGAAGACTATGATCCTTGATGTATCCATTAAGTGGGAATAAAATACTTTACTGGGACGTAAACAATGGAAGCACATAAAGCTTCTTCTATGCTGTATTTTTATTGTACCAAATGGCTAATATCAATTCCCGTGGATATGGATCTTTATCCTAGTGTTTATGTGTGTGCATTTGATTTATGTTTCTTACTTCTTGTCTGTGTGCCTGTGTTTAGTGTGTTTATTCTTCATCCTGCTTGTTGCCGCCTAAAAGAAAAATAAAGTTCTATAAAATGTCTCCATAAACAGCATGTCACAATAAATCCATGGTAGCAATATTAAGTGGAGCCAACGTTTTGCTGGACCCACTCCAGATTCCTGGTAAAATCCACAAGTCACGATGGCCTTAGCAATAAAAAATATATATTAAAAAATACATTTACAAGGGGAAATAAACCAATTCCCTTCCATTGAATGTATGGCTGGAGGGGAGCTATCTGTGCTGTGCACCTGGGCCTTTCCACTTAGAGGTCATCTGGTAGACATCCTTTCTTTGAGGAAATAAACTATGTAAATCTGTAATTTGCAATGTTAAAAAAAATATGCTATGTAATTGCTGAAATATGTTGTTGTGTTCCACAATATGGGTATAGAATACTGTATGTGCAGAAATTTCCAGTAAAGAAAACACAAGGAAATGCGCAAGGGCATTTTTTTTGAGGGATCTTTCTGAGAAGTTCCCTTTTCATACAATGCTGCAGCAGAATTTTACAAATGCAAGGAAATACATGAAATTTTATTGCATTCCTTGAAGTTCACAGCACAAAGACCCATCCTGTGCTTCAGAATGTGACATGTTAGAATTAAAAGGAACTAAAAGACTAAAACTAAAAGAAAGAAAGAAAAAAAAGAGAAAGAGAAAGATCTTGATTTGTCATTATACAGGTGGTACAGTACAATGAAATTATGATGTCAGTTGGAGAGTTGGTCCTGAGCCGCTGCATCCTGGGTGCGCTGCCAACATGACCTAATATTCCTTAGTAGCTTGTTTTTACTGATGAAATATAACATATACATATAAAATAGCATAAAGTACACTTAATCATTTATCAGAGAAATTACGCAAAAATAAATTTGGTATATTGCAGAATATTCCCCCATGGCCTTGTAGCACCAGTATAATGACTGTGATCCCAATAATAGAAACTACAGAGGACCCCAGAGCAAATTTGTCTGCATGAAAGATCCACATGACCTGAATCCACTCTGCCTTTCTCTTTATTAGAAGGAATACACCAAACCTCTTACTGTTCAGTGCACTTCCAGCCGACACCCTTTGTGAACTGATGTGCCTTGCTCAAGTACTTGTCTTTACTGTTATATGATTGCCCTCTGAAAATAAACGTAATATGCTTGGCAGGGGTTGTGCAGCACTTTTAGGTTGAAGGAAATGTTTATGAAGGGAGTGGGTGAAGGAAAATGGCATTCTGGCACCCACTCCCTGTTTCTGTGTTTAGTTAGATGAAGTCATTGAACACCAACCTGTGCTTTACACTGATGATGTAACAATCAGGGATTTTTTTTTGGACAACTCATCACTTGCAACTATTGGCTGTAGCTGAAGACTTCATCTTGATTTAAATAGATGATAATACCCTTGATAGCACTGTGACAAGGCAGCATAGTTAGCATGAGAGGAGATTGTGAGCAAGTGTGGACACCAGCAAAGAGGATCCACTGGCAGAGGAAGTGTGCACACTGTGCCTTTAAAACACCAAGCCCCTCCCACCACAGAGCTGACCAGATCAGAGTGATGCTGGCAGGAGCCTGAACCCCACGATAAACTCTGGCATCAGCTTCTCTTCATCCGGCAGTCAGTGAAGACACAGTGAGGGTGCAGAGGCAGAGACGGGGATGGAGAAGGGGAAACGAGTGGTAGAGGGAGAGAGAAAAAGACAAGGAGATAGACAGTGGGAGAGTCTGACAGCCCCCTTTTCACAGTAGCAACTCAGCCGCTCTGTCTGCTGCCTCCTGATGCAGGAAAATGTTGATGAGGATGACAGGTGGCGTGCTTTTGGCAATATAGTTAGTGATGGTAGCGACTACTGCAGCATCACAGAGCGAAGAGGGAGCTCTCCCCACCACTCTGGCTTTTAGTCATCTCCCGGACTCTGCTTTTCCTTCTCAAAGTGCTCTCATCCATCCTTCCCATCTCATGCCTTCTGCCTCCTCTCCACTTCTGCTCCTCCTCTGATGAGCCACAGCTTCACAGTGAAATAACCCTGCTGACAGAAGCCTCTTTCTCTGTCAAGACAGTAAGTAGAGGAGGGAGGCAGAGAACTGCTTGTGTATGTGGAAAAGAGAGAGAGGACAGAGAGGGAGAGTGTGTGTCTGTAAAAAGGAGGCAGGGAGAACAGCGAGGCTTTAAGAAGAGAAGATATTAATGTGTCCAACAGAGGGACCGCTAAAGAACCAGCAGATTGTGTCTAGCATGAATGATGCTGCTATACATGGATAGTGAGCTCTGGGCATAGCAACAACAAAGTGATGCACAGGAAAGGTGAGTAAGTGTGTGTTCTGGCATGTGAAACGGGGGTTAGTGGATGGGAAGGCGGGGTGATGCATGAGAGAATGAGTGATTGCTTTTCCTTGCATCTGTCCAGGTGCCATGTGTGATTGGCCAGCACACCCAGTGGCATTGGCATCTTCCTGGTTTTGGCGAGAGGTTCTCCTGCCTGGTTGTTCTTCGGGGCTCCTCTGGGAAGCATTCATAGGATTTATCCGGTCCTGCTGTATGGCACAGAGATCTGTGTCCCTCTGAAAAGAATCCGCGGAGAAAACAAACACTACATGGATAAGAAGTATAATAATTGTCCAATCACAGCACAAGGAGGAAGACCGGGTTTCCTTAGCAACAACTGAGGGAAAGAAGATAATCCTTTCTCTTTCTGCTTCCTTGTTCATTGGACACACCCCTGTGGACTGTTTTGGGTCAGTATTTTTGAGAGGACTTGGTGTTTTGCAATTGCGTGAGACAAGCTGCCATCCGAAGTCCAGCTGAAGGTGTTTGGCCCCCCCCACCCCCACCCCCCACCCTATACACACCCCACCTTCTTTGTAACTGTCTCATTGGCACCATGATTTTTTTTTTTTTTTTTTAATTCCTACATAAATTTTCATTACAAGTCACGTTCCACTGGCTTGGAAATCAATTCATTCTGATCTCACGCCACCTGGAATAAGCCGTGCTTTGAGGTGACCCGCTCCCACCTTCTTCACTTTCATGGACAAGAAATGAAGGGCACCATGAGAAAGTACTATCAAAGAAAATGGATTTGAAGCTAAGTATATTTTGATATGATTTTTTTCCCGACTTTTATAGGAGAAGGAAACACCGCAGTAAACAGGAATATCACACTTTTTCCAAACAGGATTTGTCCTTTCTCTTGGCAGACCTCACTGAGGGACTACATTTCAAAGGCAAATCATGTTGCCACTGGCTAATAATGTAGAACATCATCATTTATAAAAACCGAGCCAATGCTGGGAGTCTTTTTTCTTTCTGTATCAGATAGCGTTGTCAGTAAGGGGTTAACGTGAGCCCTTTTTCTTTTGTATGTTAGCCTTCCATTATGCCACAGTGTTTAATAAGTTAAAAAAAGATTGTTCAGGACAAGTAAAAGAGGTCTCATGTAAAAGACCATTTAAAAAAGCTTCTCCTTAGGGACTTTCAAATTTACACATTGATCCATAAGATGAATTTGATTCAACAGTATTATTAAGGTGTTTTATGCCAATTTTAGCACATTTATTTTATCTGTTCCTTTTTCAAGGATTTACAGCATTTGACAGCATTTCCGATGCCCAATTTCCTTTTGTTTTTGGAACTGTTTACCAGAGGGCATGGATGTCACAGTGTGACCCTGTGCCGAGTGAGTGGGCGAGGCAAAGTGTTTTGGCTGCCCAGGTGCTTTTAAGATGTTGAGGTCTCCCTGCCTGGCTGGGGTCCCTGTTCGGATCAGTAGCACTGAGGCTCTTTGTAGCCAAAGACATGGACTCCGACACGGCTCCCCCACACCCTCAGCCTGTTGGTCACTGGCCCCACATCGCCCTGTAAAGGATGTCCCTCAGCAGAGCGCCGGCCTGGGACACATCTGAGACCCCCAGCCCGAGAGAACGTATCCGCAGCCACATGAAGATGGTGATCAGCCAGCTGGAAGGTATCCTTTTAGAGTTAAAGGATGTGGCCAAGGAACTTCGGGAGGTGAGATTCAAAGTTACATCACACATATCAGACTTTGGGTAGCTGAGTTATTAAAACAGGAAAAGGAGGAGAAAGAGAGGCTGAGACCAGCTGGGTGGGCTACTTAACCATGCTGCCTCGAAAAAGAAGAAAAATTCCTTTAGTCATTAAGATTTGAAAGGTTTTCTTCTTTCTGTTTGCTACTAGCAGGAGGGTGTATTTGATTACAACTGCAGAAAGGCTGTCTTCCCTTTCCAATCAAACATTTGCTTATTGCTAATTACATGTGTTATCTTGTGTTCTGCAGTGTCTAGTGAAGAGTGCAGCAAAAGTGAAAAGCCGTTGAAAAGCAGGAAAGCCATACTAAAAGGAAGCAGAGAAGCAGGCCTAGATTAGATATAAGACTTAGCACTGCAATAGTTATATAACCATTTTGTTAAGGATCAACTGAATTCCTTCTGTATTTTTTCAACTGTCATGGCAACGCTGGGAGATTTGCGTATATATGTGTATGTATGGTTTGAACAAGGATCAACAAAATGACCAGCATGTGCGCACAAACATCCCGACATGCATTTAGAAATGGACAGATGTGTTCTGCAACAGCTAAAACTGTGTGGCAACTGTATTAAGTGTGTTATAGCACATAATAGTTCCGATCATCTCTCTGAGATGATTCTGCTGCAATGTTCTCAAAGCCGAGCTTGATTTTCAAAGCTCCTCCGTAGAAAGAGATGTAGGCAGATAGAGAGGCAGAGACAAATGAAACCTGGGGGAACAGCTGTGTCCGACCCGCCCGACGTCCTCCAAGCACATCACATGATTAATCCCTCTCTTGCTCTTGATCACACGTGCAGAGGAACTGAATGTGCCACTGTGGCTTTCTAGATGTGTTAAATTCAAACGGTGGATGTTAGCACATTTAATGACTTGAAGGAGAGATTTTAGCAACCAAGATGAAGCTGCCATAACTCACTTTATCACACCCACTTCATACATGCGCGCACACACAAACACACACATACATACACACACCAAGCTGTACTTTATGTACTTGCACAGTTGGAGGTGCAAGGGCACGGCTCACAGTGCACCTTTTCTCTAGTGAGTAGGAGAAGCTGGCCTGCATGCCAGAGTGATTGATGATTATGGGACAACTGCAAATGGAATAATGCTGGCTGGAGCTATTTATAAACAAAAACACAGCCCATGCCTCTGCCAGCATTGACAATCTCATGCCGGACCCCAGTGGGAAGGTGTTCAAATATCATATTTGTATATCAAAAAAACACAAACTCATACATTCAGCCGAGGAATAATATTTGTTGCAGCGGCTGGTCCTAATGCTGGTATAAATATCTTGTGATTAATTGACCTGCATTATTGACTGAATCAGAAGCAGATGACAAAAGAGAATCAGAAGTATCATCAGATACATGAATGCCTAATGTTCCATAAGGTCTCTCATTCTTGGCTACATAAAAAAACAACATAATAGATAACAACTGTCACATAAATAAATGATGAACTGGTTTGTGAATGTAGTGAAATAAATAGTGTAACTCAATAGCAATAATGAGTGATTATCACCCAAAAGGTCTGGGGATACTGTAGTTCTCTGAGGAACTAATGCTTATGGTCCAAAGCACACTGCTGGCCCATTATTAAACATTTACTGGGCTGTCACCAAACTTACTGCACAGAACTGATTTCATAGCTAAAGATCCCATACATACATTGAGAGTGGGCCAATCTGACAAAAGGCTGAATCCAAAATGTCATGAACGCACCTAATTTCAACTTCTTTATCAGTCATACTGCAACAGAATACAGCATCTCTCCCCGGCCTCAAGTATATCTGAATTATATATTGAATTGTTCATTTGTAAGATTGATTCCATATCCCTGCATGAATTCAAATGTGAAGCTTTGGGAAAATGCCCCAGTCAATTAGCTATCAACCATTAAAACAGTTCTATTTTTACATTTTAAATTTGGTTATCAATTTTGAACAAAAGAAATATTACTGGTTCTATACACAAACATTTAAAAAGGTCCACGATTTTTGAGAATCTAGGAGAAAGCTATTCAAAGTAAATCTTGCAAATTTGTGTTTATATACAGTATATATACGGTAATTATCAATCCCAAATGGAGGAAGGTTAAAATGGTCTAGAATTTGTCTTACCAACACAACCCCACCTATCCAACACCAACAATTCTTTCTGTTTTCACTTGTCACAAGGCATAATAACATAGTTTGCATTATGTTGGTTCTGGAACTATTCCCCTGCAGTTTTTTTTTTTTTATAGCAGTAACATGCTTAACTTTTATTAACCAAGAAAAGTCTCAATTAGATTTAAAATATCTTTTACAATATTAATGTCCTGAACCAGACAGTAAGCAGTATGATGGCTATATTTGCAAAAATGGACAATTTATAATTTAAATAGATTTATGAAATAAAAAAAAAAAGACATTATTAATTGACATTTTTCCCTATTTTTCCCTACGTCATCAAGGATCAAATATGGCCTTTGTGAGGCTTACAAAACATTAGCAGCCAGATGTGCAAGTCCTCGAGACAATTAAGGTATCCACGTAAATTAGTTACACTGATTACTCATTCATTTAGAGATGCTTGGTCATACTAGAGTAATGTCTCATGCTATAAATCTATATGTTTCAAACACATGCAGTTTTTTTTGTTTTTTTTTTGAGTCAGCACCTCTCAATAGCTTATTTCATCCAACTGCAGCCTCTTGTATTTTTGTAAATCCCATTACAAGCCTTATGACAAGTGAAATGAGTGTGTTTTAAAGGAAGGACATTGGAAGGTAACATACTGATATACGTATTGCTCCATTTGAAAATGCTGCACTGGATGGAGTGGTAACTCTGGAGAAAATAATTTAATCAAGCATCATATAAACCCTTGATTGAGAAATCAGAGGAGTAACAATTTCAAAAACAATACCAAATGATACAAAGCTTCACTTGATATTTCTGAAGTTGAGTTTCTCCTGTAGCTGTATTTTGATGAAATTGGGATGACTGAGGAAATGTAAGCGTAGGAGTGCACTCAAGTTGGTTATTGGAAAGACTGAAGTAAATTGAATGAATTTAATGAAGCACTAAAAAAGCAACACACAAGGTTCAGAAGAAGAGGAAGTACTTGGACAGTTAGCTAACACAACATGAATGACAAGACTGTTGTATTACATATGTAGTTGTTTTGCTGAATTATACCATGATCATGCAGAGCTGTACCTCTGTGCTGGGATCAAGACAAATGAAAGCAGAAGGTCAATCCAGACCTGGAGAATTAAAGTGCTAATTGAGAGCATGTCGGACAGAGAGCCATTAAGGGTGCAGAACTCCAGCACAACTCGGATACTTGTCACATGCAGAAGTTCTCAGACGACACCACAATCGTGTCATGTATCAGGGAGGGTGATGAGAGGGAGTACAGGAGAGTGGTGACAGACTTTGTGGGGTGGTGTCAGCAGAATGAGCTTCAGCTAAACATCTCCAAAACCAAGGAGATGGTGCTGGATTTTCCAAAGCCAGTGGTCATCGGGGCTAAAGAGGTGGAGGTAGTGGGGACTTATAAGTACCTGGACAGCAGACTGGACTGGTCGCACAACCTGGACTGTGTATACAATATAGGTCAGAGTAGGATGTACTCCCTGAGGAGGCTAACCTCCTTCAACATCCGCTCTGATCTGCTTAGCCTGTTTTACCAGTCCAGCATATCCAGTGTGCTGTCTTACGCCATTGTGTGTTGGGGTGGTGGTGCCAGGTAACGGGACACCGAGCGCCTAGACAGGCTCATCCGGAGGGCTGGTTCTGTCATCGGCCAGGACCTGGACTCTGTACAGACTGTCCTAGAGAGGAGGACTATGTCCAAGTTTAGATCGATCCTGAGTAACACCAGCCATCATTTGATTATCTTTCCAAGTTATTGTCATTGCCCACAGTTACATGACAATACCTGGCATTCATAGACTTTGAGAGAAGTATATAATGGAGAACGTTCTTGAAGAAACTGTACAAATTCATATTGTTATTCTCATTATATGATCTAAAGAAAGAGTATGGACACTTCTGTATTTGTAGTGAATTTTCCCTCTTTCTGCACTTTATTTTCTCTCTGTTCAGGATGTTTGTGGGTGTCAACATTTTTGGAGGATGATTGTTGAGTCACATTCTCATATGCTGACACTTTTAGTTTGTTGGTATTTGATGACTTAGGAATGAAACTTGATGATCAACGATCCTTCTCCAGAATGGCTTACTGGTGCGTTCACGAACTGTAACCGATGCATCCTGTTATATCACGGCTTTTAAAGAAAACTGCTGTGTAAATGGTTCGATCAGAAGGGCTACCATTTAGTGCTGTCTGAGGAATTCTTACATACTGCATTGCTAAGGAGGCTATATGATTAAAAAAAAAAAAAAAGCTGGACCTCAGATCAGCCAGCCAGCAGCATTTCCTTTAGAAGGCATCCAAAAGCTCAAACCAGATATGACACATTAATGTCGAGGGAGGGATCCACTGTCCCTTTCTCTCCTCAAACTGCCATACTCAGCGTTGAACCAAATCTGTTCCAAACCCAGAGGCAGCTCATGGTAGGCCAAAGCAAGGAATCAAAGGGTCCCCCCCCCCACACACACACACAGACCATGTTCCTTCTGCACTCTGTTCAACATTTAACTCTGAAGGGGAGCAAAGTAATCTCCAGTAATCACTGGCATTTTCAAGCAGGGAATAGAAGAGTTTAAAGGCATGTTGTTGATAAACACGCATTGCATGAAATAGTTTTTCCTATTATTTGGTATTTGTTTTGGGGTAAAAATTAAAAGCATAGGGAATATTTAAATAAATACTTTGATGAACTTGGGGAAAATGAGTTGCTAAAGAGATATTTTATTCTATAAAGAAGAACATTTTAAATACTAAGTAAGAAATTGTATATTTATGCAAATGACAGCTTATTTCACGGTTTTATGAAACTAGGCATAGAAATACACATCAACTAAAATACATCTTTCTTGATAGACAGGGATTTACTAGAGAATAGGGGAAATATTTGAATAACTTTGAAATAAAACCCCACATTAATCCAACCATAAAGGGTATCATTACTGTAGATTCAGAAATAGCCATCAAAGAGCTGTGTTCCAGTGGCTTATTTCCCAGAGAGCCACCATTTTGACTGGGATGTCACTATTTTGGGAGAGCTATCATTAGCTTTTTCAATTTTCTGTACATTAAGACAGTTTTTCCTCTGTCCTGTGAACAGCAGGCATTGTTGGACACATAGCCACTCACAGAGTAAAGCACCTTCAACTGCATATACCTGTGCCAAAGGGTTTGTTCTCATTGAAAGCCAATTGGAAGAAATGACAAGCACCCGCCTGTGTATCTATCAATTTGTTCCTCCTTTGCTGACCTGTTTTGTGTGTGGAAATTAAAGTCCTAAATTAAACTTGGTGATGTGCCTCCAGTGGAGTTCTCTGCTCAGGAAAACAACAAGAACAAGGCTCATCATGCCTTATCTATTCTTCACTTAAATGAAAAATACGCCGCCATCTCCACACCTGTGTTGCTGCTTTGAGCTGAGCTCCACATAAATTCTTCAATTTCCAGAATGAATCAGAGGCTCAATTCCTCTCAGGGTTGATGAAATACCACTTTGGGATTTGAAATAAAATGTCAGATAAATCCTAGGTTTGACCGATTTAAAAATAGATTTTGACCTGGCCATAGCCATGCTAAGGCTCACTAGTTTAAACTGCTGTATTGTGCATTCATTCGATGTTTTTACCAAGATAAATTTGATATGACAGGAATATTCTTTTATCCTAGAAACCTATATAAATTAAAAAGGAGGAAGAAATAAACAAGTTAACAATCACTAAACACTTTAGCAGCAACTAACCTGTGGACAGAATTAAACTGTACCATGGAATTCATTCCCCTGAGCTTCTTATGCTCAGCTCTGCTGGGGAGCTCTAACTTCTTTACGTGCGGGCCCAGCATATTGACTAGCCCATAATGCCTGTAAAACCCATTGGATTATCAGGCCCTTAGAGCTCTGCCTCCCTCTGTGAAACCTTGCACTCAGCATAGACAGTAATGAGGGCTTTAGGTTGGGCCTCTGCTGAGGTAAACAGTACAGAAGTTGATTTTTGTCAGCTAATGTGCCTACTGTGGTCTAGTTACAGATAGAGCTGTAAAATTTGTTTCCATGCATAATAGTACTTTCTGTTGTACCAATAGAATACCTTTACTTGTCTGTAGATAAGGACATAGCTGCATAGGACAAAAAAATGCAGCTGCTGGTGTACCAAGGAAAGACAGAGTGAAAGTGAAAGAGAAAGACGGTGAGAGAGAGATGAAAGGTAGATGAAAATAGTTGTTCCTGTCGCTGCAAAAGCATTGCAACAAACTGGACAGAATGTTAAGATCAGTTGTTGCAATTTTGCTTGTTTGTGGGTGTGTATGGGATTGTTTTGGCGCATCTATGGGCTGTGAATAAAATCAGTAGGCTGTTGTTAATGGTGTGAAAAATGGCAACCACGGAAGTACACAACAAGCCTCTAAGAATAGCTTCATCATTTCATTGTGTCAAAACATACTGTGCAGAGGGACGGCTTGCTCTTCATTGAGCTGTCCAACTGTCCCTTACCAGGTGTGGGTACTAATTTTACCATGAGTAGAGATTTACGTATTGCATAATAACAGTTAGAAATTTATAGTGATCTGATTTCACAGAGACATCATAGCCTACACCATTTCAACACCCTGTGAAAGTGCCCAGGGCAGCATTGGCCACCAGTGAAGCAGCTTAATCCAGCTACAATCTTTGTTATACTGGGGGATCATACGGAGGCTTTTTGTCCCTTCTTTTATTTTTAGCTGTACTCTGTGATGCATCATAAATCAACCTAGTTCCAAATGAGAATGTTCAGTATTAGCCAGCAGAAGTGGCTGGACTAAGATGGCACACAGCCAAGCAGCTGTAGCCTGGTCATGAAAATACTAACAAGTTCCTGACTTTTCTTTTTCTATGTTCTATTGATACATATAACATGATGGCTCTCACATGTTGTGTTGCTCCCTAATTACTTAAAGGTGGTGTGTTAGTTCTATGATTAAATGAACCCATTGAAAATGATTGCCTCTGGTGGGTTGTTCTGTATGTTGAGAAACATTAGCTTATTAAAATAATGATGTTTGCTTTCTTATTTTCGACTTATTGTTGGAAGCTAAAAAAGCACCAAATTTCAAAGTATTTTACTGAAAAGGATATTTCCTAAAATTTTTAATTGTAAAATAATTTCTCTGTAATTTTAATAATAATAATAATAATACTTTTATTTAAAGGTGCCTTTCTCAACACTCAAGGTCACCGTACAAGATTATACAAAGTCCATTTTACAATAAACAAATAAAAATAAATAAAATCAATACAAAGAGCAATAGATTTCAGATGGAATATGCAGTCTTAAATAGATGTGTTTTCAGTTGTGATTTGAAATGGGGGAGTGAATCCATATTTCTAAGTTGGGGTGGTAGCGAGTTCCAGACGGGGAGCAGAGCAGCTGAATGGTCTGTACCCCATTTTAAGCGTTTTTATTCTGCTTAAAGAGGTGATTTATAATTTGTGTGATGTATGAAATGTCTTCATGATGGATGAGAAAATACAGTTGCTTTCAACGTTTTTGTTTTTTTTAAATTAATTTGATGTCCAGAAAGCAAACTAACTGTGCCCTCAACTATGAAAAATACTTTTCATGATCTCAAGTTAACAATTTACATATTCTTTTTTAAATTTTCATTTGTCTGATACTACTAGATTAGGCCCAAAAGCCATTTAACAGATTGCAAATGGTTTTAAATCCTTGGTATTAAAAAAAACCGTCATCATCATTTCATTAAAAAAGAAATTGCAACACAGTATGTAGGTTTTCTAATTTGCCACCTTTACTGCTCTTTGCACAAAAGGGACCAGCTGTGGCAGTTTTAAATATTATCAGCATAGCTATTAAATCTGTCTTTAAAATGAGCACATCTATTTATTTTATATTTTCATCAGTTAGATTTCTTAATATGCAATTTAATCAGTTTTTGTTTGTCTCTGTTTTGTTTTTATTGAACTCAAGGTTGTATTTGAAAACAAAATTAAAGTAGTGCTACAAATGCGATTAATAATCTGATTTTTTTTAATATTTCCTTGAAATTCCTGAGAAAAATAGTTAGTCATTTAAAGTTTTATTTGGCTGTTTTCCAGCACAATTTTTTTCTGTCTGCTGGGTTTTTTTTGTGGTTTTTTTAGACTTTTTTTTGTAACATGTCAGCAGTATAAAAGAAATCAAGTTAAGAGCGGATTGTCCTATGATAAATAATATGTACTGTAGTTGAATTTTAAAGTTGGAACCCCACATTTGCTCACAATCCTGTTTGAATGTGTTGCACTACTGAATGCAAGGGATTTGTAGAATTTTGATAAAGCTATCTGATTGCAAGATCACACACCCTGATGGTGCAAAAATAATCAAGAAATGCCAATACATTATACAGTAATCCCTGACTTGGATTAGTTTCTAATCATCACATTTAATGTCAACTAGTCAGAGTTCCATTTAACATTTAAATGTCATTATTTCTTATGTGAGGAGCCTAGCTTCCTCATGTCACATTTGTATTATCTACATTATAGGACTTAGCAGAACTGGCATCATTGAATAAGTTATTTTTGATTTTAAGGAATCAAACAACTGAAAAATTGGATGTTACAATGTATGAGAATGGTGCAGTCTACAATAATCCCCACCTATATATTCGACTAGGCTCACTTGAAAGTCTAACGCTGCCACCAACTCCACCCACTACCTGTCAGTCAAGGGCCAAACCAATCGCGGCGTCCAACCAATCACGGCGCATCTGCAAGACGGAATTGCGTGAACAGTGTGGCGTAAGGCATCTGCTATCTCCACTTGCTCTTTTGACAGGTGCCTTTTCCATTAACGTTAGCTCCTTTCCCAATCTCACCATTAGTTAGTTTTCTTTCTCCAGTTAGTCTGCTAACATTCATCTACGGCTTCACAATGCCCGCCCAGCGCCATCCGTGATTTGCCAGCACAAAGTCGTTACGTCACCACGTTGATTTTTGATTATGTCAGGTGCGCTTGGTTTATAATACCAATACATTTGTTTTCATGTGTTTTGTATGAAGTCTGATGTTATTGTTTCATCGTGGAATTTCCACCGGTTCCCGCTAGTTACTGATTTAAAGGAGCAGGTGTGAGCTAACTTATCTTAAAAATTGGAAAGAGCACTGCTTCAACATCACTTCTCCTTGCTCTACACTGGCCTCAATCCGAGCATACAAAGAGCGTGGCTGCAGCACGTGCACATTAGTTATTTACACTCCTTTAAACACTCCTTGACTGGTTGTTTAGATTCACATGTAGTGGATTATTGCAGAGGGTCTGGCTCTGGACTGTAATTTTACAATGATTATCTGTCTCATGAACAGTGAGGCAATGGTAGTTTTAGATAATTCTGCAAGAAGTTATTTTTCCACAGATCATTCATGAAAAGTTCTTGGTATGGATACCACAACCCAGCAGTGACATGACCATTTCAGTACTGCTGAGCTATTGCAAGTGTTGAAGGCTAAATTGTTAGTCTTCAAGAAAACACTGACTCCTGTGAATTTTTAACCACAGAGAGCTGTTCTAAACCCATGAGTCACATAATTTAAGCACACTCAAGTAAAAAGAGCCAAATAAAACCATGGCACAGGGAGAGCAATGCATGCAGGCATAACACCTGACGCAGGCTGGAAGTTGAAGAGAATAGCTTAGAATAGAATCTGCTCTTCCTGTCTTTGGAATAATTTTATTTTAAGTGTATTATTACTTCATTTGTTTTGAGAAGATTGCAGGATGTTGGTTTTCACATTGGACTGGTGTTTTTGGACTTTTTTTTTCATAGCTTATGCCATGCAACATCTCTAATAAGATTTTTTTTTAAAAAAGGACTCCAGGAATTTTACTACTGTGTATTACATGGTGAATGAATGATAAAACCAACATATACTATAATATATTAGGGAAATATATATTTTGATCCATTTTACTCGTGACAATACCCACTGGGTACCAATTCCCAAATTGGTGGTTTATCCTTCTTGTGTAATCACATTATTGCAATACTACAAGTGAATAAATGTATCCATACACAATGTAAGTATACAGCCCTGCTTGTGTTTCCGAGAAAAGAAAGTTTATAAGTGACCTTTGATTCAAAATTTTCATCAAAGTCACCATGATTTTTTTGTAAAGGGCAGCACATTTACAATCTTGGAGTCTCAGATTTGAATTTAAAAAAAGTAATTCTGTTGTGAGCTTCTAAAACAGCTCAGTATGTTTCTGAAATACTGTATCTGTCTCTTCGTCTTATTGCTTTTCACTGGTATTTCACACTCTGCCAGTAGCACAGCATGGAAGCCTGCCACCAATGCCATTGTCAATTGTATGACAATGCATAATCTAATGCAGGGCAGGGCGAGATGAAAGAGGCACAGCAGAGAGGACAGGCTAATTATTCACACAGCTAAAAGCATAGGGAAAGAGAACACGTCAACAAACTGTTTGGTTGATTAATGTTTTTTGTCATCTGCGCAGTCACCTGTGCAGTTGACAGTCTAAGGCCAAGACAATGAAGCCTGAGATTCTTGACTTTTATGCAAAGTGGAAGATACAGCAAGTTCTACAAGGTGGAGAATATAATTAGTCTTTTTTTGGCTTGTCGTTATTCTCAAGGACTTACCGGAGACGGGACTTGGTCCTGAGCTGCAGCGGAACGTGTGTAGCAAGTTTTGATTAGAAAATAAAATCCTGACTATAATTATGTGAATTTACTAATCAAAATGCATGATGAAAATTGATTTCCAAGGTTAATATTGTTCTGATGCTGTGTCTACAATTTCTCTCTATTTTAAAGGAAATGTTATTGTCCATTTAGCACAGACTATCCTCTCTTTTTCATTATTTAGATCCTTTATACCTCAAGTGCAATGGATATTTCTTCATGGATCATATATAACATTTGTATTTTGAGAACATGTCCTTTAGTGCCAAGTAATCATGTCATTTAATACATCAGTTATTATGAAAATAACAATATTCAATGGCATCTAGTCAATGGTTTGTGATTATTCTACTTTGTCATATGGCTGTGTAATAACAAAATTGAGACCTTACCACAGGTCTCAAAATGCAAACATCTAAAAAATGAACCATCCTAGATTTTTTTAAAAATTATTAGCTCATAGCTATGCAAGTACATTAAAAAAAAAAAAAGTTACTTTCAACTAAACTAATTGCATTTGCTGTAGTAAAAATAGAGATATGTCATGTAGTGGTATATATGTATATAATGCGGGAACTAAATGTAAAATTTATATAGTAAAGCCAATTGATTTTTTAATGAATAAATTAATAGAAGCAGCTTCCTTCTATGGTTATAATTTTTATTATTAATTATGACCAGCAATGAACTGAACATTGCATAGTTTTTTTTTAATGTAACAGCACCAGTGCGAATCTGATGTATGAAATTTTGCATATTTTTTTTATCTTGAATTAAAGTAATAGAATACAATATAATTTCAATGATTAATTCAAGAACTTGATGTGTTTGGACTGATTGGAAAAAAAATCTAATGTCATATTCTTCAGCAGTAGGAAACTTTAATACTAAATAACTGTTTTGAGACATTATAAACAATTTTGCACATCAATCAGTATAGACAATATAATTACGTTTTGCTGCTGTGAGTAAAACTCCTTTACCCAGCAGATTATTTAAAAATTTTTGTCTACCCTTTATGGCTTGTTTAGTATTAGTGAGGACTATCTGTTGTTCATGTTCCAGCAGAACAGAGGGGACACCTCTTGTTGTCACACATTAACCCAGGATGACGCCAGTATTAATAAATTACGTCAAACATTTTTAAAAAGTCCACTGTACTGGCTAAATGGTTATTAATTGATTTTATCGATTTTTTGGAGTAGTAATATTGACAGTGGCTATTAAATCTGCAATGCTGTATGCTTATGCATTTTAAGATTCATTAAAATTTAAATTTAAGATGGTTACATTGACTGACTTAATGGAAGTACAATAGTGCTTTATCTATAGCTGGCATACATTATTTAATATGTCCTGTACAGCCCACAGATTTACATACTTCATCATTAACCATGGTTCCATTTCTCAAGTGAGTCCATTATGAAATTCAAATTCATTTTCATCTAAACTGTACGTGTACAGCCACAAATGACATACATACAAACATACATTGCAAACTCTCTGTGGTTAGGTAAATATTAAGTAGTTGGTCTTGAGTCTGACAAGTGAAGATGATCCACTCAATCTGTGACTTCCAGTGCGTAAACATGGACCGTTTTCTTGAATGGTTGATAAAGACGTTTGTAGGACATGGTAAGATTCGGGCAGATTTGTTTAGTTACTGAGAGAAAAATAAATGTGTTGCTCTTTTGTGGCAGTCATGTGTGCCTTTGCACACATTAATACAAAACAGCTGATTTGTGCTTTTAATGCTGAGGGGTCACTGTGATGATCAATGCAGTGTGTGGCACAGTGTTAAGTGTTGCAAGCTGTGTTTGACCAAGGACTTAAAGTTAATCATGACAGCAATGACCCTCCAAGAGCTACATTTTCAGGCAGCACCACATCAATCATAGTGTCCTGTCTATGACGTGAGGGTTATTACCGATTCTGTGTGCACATGTCCCTTGCCAAAAATACACTACATGACTAATTGACCTTATGTTTCAAAACTGTCTTGTTTGACTTTAGAGCCATTGACTTGGATTAGAAGATGGAGGGGATTGCAACTGAAAATATGACCCACATAGTAGCAATCAAGGTCATGGCTAGAAATATAACTCATTGACTCAGCTGTTTGATGGACTTGTCTTCCCACAGTCATGACTTTCAGTGTCAGGTCCGCTGTTGGGAAAGTGTGGGGAGAACTGTGTCAGCACAAAACCAGTAGAACAAACCATGGAATAACGAGGAATGTCATGTCTGTTGCTGTATGAATTTGTTTCTGTCCCTATAAAAAAAAAGTAGACCAAGGATCAAGAGATGATGTTGAGAATGACAAGGAAGTGGAGGCAGGTAGAGAGTAAGATTGAAAGATAGCAGAAGACAAGTCAGCAAAAAAAAAGAAAACAAACAGATGGAAAGAGAGAAGGCTTACAGACACCAGTTCTTTTTCTGAGCTGGACCTGCTTGCAAAAGGTTGGTGGGTTGTCGTCTTCAGGGGGAGTGCCATACTGGGCCAGAAGTTCATCCCATAACTCTATAGCTGCTTGTCAGTTGCAAATATATGACACTAAAACCTGGGTCTGGCCATTTAACACCTGCCAATCCAGTAGCTGCACTATAAGCTGAGTGAAGCATCTGTTAGCCAAAGCATATTTGCAGTATTTCATGAAAGAGCACAATGGATTTGTCTTTATCACTTTGTCTGTGTTTTTAAAATATGTGTATTTAAAAATGCCTTCTTTTTTTTTTTTTACTGAGGTTTCAATTGCATCTTCTTACACTTGGTTTTCTGTCTGAATGCAATGCAAGCACAATGTGTGGTCCTGTTACTTCCACATGTGGAATGTGTATGGCAATAGGACTACATCAGAAATCGAGAAAAAAAATAACCATAATCATAAATATCTTCCAGTAGGGCAGACAACTCAAAGCTCCCTATCAGCACATTAGAAGATAAGATTAAACATCACCTAACTGAGATGGTAAATCATTAGCTTGTCATGTGAATTATTTACAAAGGGGTACATATGTAGAATGAACGCTGACCATAGTAATCATGTGTTAAACACCATGGTACCTTTGGTGGTAATTACACCTGCATGCCTTTTTAAAACGCCAGTTTCAAAATGATCATTTTACTCAAATGTTGCATCATTTTAATGAGAATGCCATTTTCAGGGACTGAAACAGCAAACTTTTGAAAATGTGATGCAGAGTAGAAAATCAAGATACCACTGTACTGGTGCAATAAAAATGATCAAAACAAAGATGTCTGGCTGAAAACAAGACACAGCCCCACTTTGCTCTTGCCTATTACAGGTTCTGGCGGCTCTTTTTCTAGTTCAGACAACAAACAGCCCACCCAGCCAGACAAACAACAACCAAAATGCATTATCAGACTGTTTTTGTTGCTGTAGACTTTGGAGTTTGTTGATATTCTTCAATGCAGGTTTGCAGAACCACCAGGAAGATCTGATTCTGTGAGGTTGTTTTGGATGATTTTACTGCATTTGTAAAGACACCACAGTCTTCACTTGTGTTTTCAGATGTGTATTAGAGGTATTATTGTTGTGGTGGGTAGTGATGTCACCCCACAACAATGCGGTTCCTGGTTTGTGTCCCGTACTGTGCAGAGTTTACATGTTCTACCCCCGGTCTGTGTGGGTTCTCTCCAGGTTCTCCGGCTTCCTCCCACCTCCAAAAACATGCGCTTCAGGTTAATTGGCCACTATGAAATTGTCCGCAGGTGTGAGTGTGTGCATGAGTGTTTGTCTGTGTCTATGTGTGGCTCCGCTGTGCACTGGCCTGGTGCCCGGACTGTCCCCTGCCTCACGCCCCAGTCAGCTGGGAAAGGCTCCAGCATACCGCAACCCACAACAGTGGACAAAAGCAGGCATAGAAGATGGATGGATGGATGGATGTATGAATGGTATTATTGTGCAATTATGTCAAGTAAATGCAGATTTCAAAAAATGAGAAGAAAAAAAAAATCAGCAAAAAACAATGTCCTATAAACTAACAGTATTGTTCAACCCTTGTTTTAATCAGTATGAATAAACAACTGTGTTTAATGGAAGAGATTTCATTGCAGTGTTTTGCACGATTGCCTTTTGTGATTATTGATTTCCTTTGTGCATCCTGAATGTTTTAGGCTAACCAACAATGCAAAACACTGGTTTATTTTGCCTCGTATTGTTTTGCAATTCTACTTTTCAGTGTTGCTGGTTTAGTTAAGATTAGGTTGGGGTTATAGTCTTAATTTCCATAACTTTGAATAGTTTTTTGTTTTTTTTTCCGTATTTGTGTATTATATTGCTGAATTTCTTAAACCTTTCAAGTTTTTTCTATCTGTAAGAAAAAACAGCAATTATCTTCTGTACTCATTCTAGTTTGTGATAATTCTGCCCATGGCTTTTAATCATAACTAGATTATTCAAGTGCCGTTTAATTTTGCACTTTTGTGGTTTCCAGACCTTGTTACTTTTAATTGTTTATTTTTATTATTTAATAAAGCAGTAGTACACACCTTGAATGTGTACTGCTAATTTATGTAAAGCATAGCACACAGATAACTGAATAATTTGAAATATTGAATATTTAAATCCAAAATAAAACCTAATTTACCAGTGTAACCTCAGTTTCTAACTGGGAGCACAGGGTCACACAGTGCTTTGTAAGCCAAGTTTTTATTATGTGTCTCTACTGTCATTTTTTAAACAAGTCTCATAATATCCATATAGCAGACACTATTCCTGATGATTAATGTAGATGAAAAAAGTGTCGGATTGAATCTTGTTACCTGGCGCCAACTCAGATTTAACATTCTGTCAAGTCACTGCAATCACGTCTCCACAGACAAATAAAACAAGAGATTAAAGTTTCAAAAACTTTGTCTGTGTTTTGTACTCAAGTGTGAGACGCCGTGACCTTTGCACATAGCTGTGAATGTAAATCTCACACAGAGCTTTCCAATTCCACTAATTAATGCCTGCAGCAAAAAGGAATTAAAAGAAAAAAAAAAAAAAAAAAAACTTGCTTTGACATGTTCATGTGAAGGCTTAGTGGCACTTTGGGAGTAGCGCAATTGGAATTTGCAGAGCTCTCTCCTCTGCTTGACCAGATGCAACCCACTTTGACACCTAGAGGAGGACTAATTGCGCCGACACAACATTGTTCCAAAGCCAAATTTTGCACGGGAGGTTACAAGGACTTAATGCTTTGAAATTCATTCTGACACTCCCTGTGTGATTGATATATTGATATATTTGACTGTGGCCTCTTACTACCACAGGTTGACGAGCTATTTGCATGCCTCCATGATGCACTGGGGACGTTGGCCTTCAGCCTGGAAAGTCTAAAATCCATAGGAAATGTAGAAAATGTAGTGCTGGATTTGAATTTGTCCTGAACTGTCGGTGGTCAGGAAATTTGATACACAGTGCAAAACGCTGTCTCATGCCATTGTCAACTGATTCCTGCTTTCCTCACTACTATACATATGTATGAGAGCTGGCTCGGAAAGAGAGGATGCATGGCAAACCACTCGTGAGCCAGACCTGCTTCCTCTTTTTAGTACAGGTTGTCACAATAGGTCTTAATGCAGACTAAAGGTTTCTTGCATTAGAGGTGTTTCGACTCTTTTTAAACTAGAAGATGTTATTATAATAGCTGTTGTAAGATTTATTGGTAAAATGCATGTGTTAGTGATTTATTCACAAAGGAGTTAACTTTATGAACTCACTTTTTTATGTCAGTTGTGGGAGAAAGTTCCTATCTGAGTGCCAATTTTTTTTTTTTTTGTATGTATTTTAAAATCGTTTCTAACAGCTAGTTTGCTTAAAATTGAAAGCACATATTTTTAATGTAAGGTAAAGAGTGGACATGATATACCTGTCAACCAAACACACCAACACACCTGCTGGGCTGTGGCTAAATAACTGACAACAGAGTTGTTATTATTTATTATAATTTGAGTTAATACTATATGCTAAATAAAGGCACCAAACAAATCACAAATATAGCCATACGTTAAAAAAAATCTGACTGACCAGGAAATTACTGGAGCTGTTACACAAAAATCAAAATCAATTCTAAAGTTCATGAAAATAATTACATATATCAAACATTAGTAAACATGGTGATTGCAGGAAAAAAAAAACATACAACCAAGAAAAACAAGACATTCTCTTACTGATCCAATGAGCCTTTAAAATGTAAAACACATTGGAAGGCAGATGTTAAGGATGCATTTTAATAATATCGATAACTTAAAAAGAATGCGGAACTTGCTACATAAAATATCTTTAACAGTCTACTCAAAACCAGGAACATTGAAATGTTCTGTTTCAGCATTAAATTTGAATACATAATTCAATTTTTCTTCTGCTATTTTGATGTTTTCGTTATCTTTTTTTTAAATTTTTATTAATGACCAAATGTTCATCATATAGTTAAACAGGGATTCATGGTAACTCTGCACAAGTGCTGTGGAAATACCAATATGTTTGTTTCCATTTTTATCCACTGAGCTGGAAGCGCGCCTTAATACTACGGAACGTGAGTATTATCACAAGTTTTACTGACGTGCTTTTTCTATGCAGGATCCTTGGAATCCCATATCAGAGCTTTACTTTTATGAGTGCGACCCAAAGCTCCCTGCAAGCAGCTTTGAAACATGTAAATAAGTGACAACCGAAACACACAGAGAGGCATCTCGTCATTGGTATGATCTGCTGGCTTCTGTGTCAGAGTGCTAATATTATTTAATATTAAGATATTTGTATGTCTATAATAATCATTATAATATAATATACTAGATAAAAAAATATAATAATAATAATAATAATAATAATAATTTAGTGTATTGACTGATTGAGTGAGTGAGTGAGTGATTGGTTGCTTGGTTGTTAGGTTGCTTGGTTGGTAGATCGATTGATCGACCCTCACAAACTATGGTGGTTCAAGAAGAAGCAGCTAAGAAGCAGTTCAGGTCTCTCCTACTTTCTTCTCCCTGTGTAAGAGTGCTGTGGCCATTTACTAAACAATAATAACGTGATTCCATACAGATAAATGATAGTGTAGCTAGTGCTTAGTAATATTTTTATGTTTCAGTTAAAATAAAATATTGTATGCCTAATATGATGGTATTCTGTAATTTAAGGTTCAACATAATGACATTATGTAAGTGATATAAATGCACAGCTATCAATCAAATTGTACTACTGTTAAAATTTCATTGAATCATTGGACTACGGAGAAAATTAGTTGACAGAAATGAAACCCATCACTATTGTGTGTTTTCACTAATGGGGGCTGAATAACCAAGGCTGATTCATCTTGATCTATCATGTTGTTTCCCACCATGGCTGAAATTAAATGTACCTTTATGAAACATAAAGAAAAGGGTAAAAACAATGTTTGGCAAGAAAACATGCATACTTCTACTGTGATATTAATGAATGACGATGTGCAATGGTGGTAATTTGCTAGAATTAATGGTGCCATAATAACTAGTAGTTCAATACGTAAGTGTTTCACATTCAATTTCAACATTTAATAAGTTGTGTTAATGTATCCGCAAGAGGACACAAATCAGCGTCTTATGCCGGTCCCAAGCCCGGATAAATACAGAAGGTTGTGTCAGGAAGGGCATCTGACGTAAACATTTTCCTCACTGAGGAAAAGACAGGAGACAGAGCTGGAGGTAGCAGAGATGAAGATGCTGAGGTTCTCTCTGGGAGTGACCAGGATGGATAGGATCAGGAATGAGTACATCAGAGGGACAGCACATGTTAGAGGTTCTGGAGATAAAGTCAGAGAGGCCAGACTGAGATGGTTTGGACATGTCCAGAGGAGAGATAGTGGATATATTGGTAGAAGGATGCTGAGTTTTGAACTGCCAGGCAGGAGGCCTAGAGGAAGACCAAAGAGGAGGTTTATGGATGTAGTGAAAGAGGACATGAAGGTAGTTGGTGTGAGAGAAGAGGATGCAGAAGACAGGGTTAGATGGATACTTGATCACTCCAAAGTCAACAATTTGACATCATCATGTGTACAAATTCAAACCTTAACACTTTCATATTTTTGTATCTTAAAATAACTAACTTTTTGATTACAAACGTAAACGTATTGCTCTCTAACCTGGTCTACACTTTGGACTGACGCTTAGGAAAGATGGACGGATCATTTCAGATTAGTCACCCAAGAGGAAGAGAAAATATACAATTGAAGGCCACAATAGGAATCGACACATTGTGGGTCACTGAGTGATGTCAAGTGAAAAGAAGCATCAAGAAAAATGGAGTTTTGGCCCCACTTACAGCATAATTCATCCCACAACCCACCACACCACTGTTTGACCTCTTTCCACCATACAACATATCTGTCAAAAAGGGCTTTTGCCTCAGAACCTCTGGAGAAAATGTTGCACGTCATGTGAGGGGCTTTGCAAGCACAATCTTGAGTACAATGAAGAAAGAAACAATCTGACATAACAGTTCAATTTTGCAGCATAATTTGTCCTATAAATATGCATCACAGCAATCCTTGGCAGCTCTTAGCAGCAAGACTCCATTAAGAAGCAGATGAGAATTTGTCTAGGCACAAACCCACTGCAAAGTTTTGTGACAGCCTGTGGCTGTATTTTCCATCTATTTTATACTTTATTGGATTTCCTTCCAGTATCTGCTATTGCTGTATTTAGTGCTGATGATTTCCAATGTGGGAGCAAATATAGGCAATCAGATTTTCTTAATTCACTGTACACACTCTGCTCCTCTCACTTAATTGATAGATGCACACTCTGTATTTTTTCGCCGTCTCCACTCCAAACAATCCATTTATCCCTTTATTGCTGCATTCATTACTCAGAGCAGCACAGTGACTTTTTGAGATCAGGTTGTCTGGTTGCTAATGAATTGGGTGGACTGCCGTGATTGCAGGAGAATTTGCCTTTGCTATCTGATTGGGTGGCGGTGGCTCAGTGGCAGAGCGGGTGGTAGAACAATTTGTCGAATGTTCCTAAGATCAGCGGTTTCAGCTCGCACTGCTGAGGTCCTCTTGAGCAAGGCGCCGTCTCCCTTTACAAGTTGCTCATTAGGGGGCGCTCCACAAAGGGGCTGCTCGCCACTCTACCTCCCCCTGTATGGCTACAGGCCCCCTTGTGTGTGTGTGTGTGTGTGTGTGTGTGTGTGTGTGTGTGTGTGTGTGTGTGTGTGTGTGTGTGTGTGTGTGTGTGTGTGTGTGTGTGTGTGTGCGTGTGTGTGTGTGCGCGTGTGCTACAGGTGCCTGTACAAACTAACATGTATGTATGCGTTTGAAGTATTACTAACTAGGTTGCGCTCTGAATTTCCCTTCGGGGATCAGACTAGTATATAAAATTGGATTAAGAAAAATAAAAATTAAAAATTATCTGAGGACACTAAATGACATGTTCAGAGTGCCAACACAGAGAGCGGAATTTTCTTTATTCCTTATGACAAAACAGATATAGGAATCTTTCTTCTCTCTACTTTTTTCATATTTATGTCTCTTTTAATGACTAAATTATACTAGTTGGATTCATGGCAACTCTTGTCTGGAAATACATGTTTGCCTACATTCTATCCATTGAGCTGAATGTGCCTCCTTAATGCTCTGCAGTCTGAGTATCATTACAAGTAGCACTGATGTAACAGTTCTACGCAGGATCCCAGGAGTCCAGAATCAGGGCTTTACTTGTGAAGTGTGCAAGCAGCTTTGATACGTGTAAATAATTGACAACCAAAACTCACAATGAGGCATCTTGTCATCACAATTTTGTATCAGCCATCCTAAAGACTTAAAGGAAGCCGAGTGCTCAAGATGTATATGTATATCTGTAATAATAATAATAATAATAATAATAATAATGTTTAGTATATGATAGGTATTTCATTGTCTTGCGTAAAGTACTTTGTGATACATTTTCATCTTATGAAAGTTGTTATATGAATAAGGGTATTGATTGATTGCTTAAGTGATGGAGGGATGGACGGATGGATGGACGGATGGATGGATGGATGGATGGATGGATGGATGGATGGATGGATGGATGGATGGATGGATGATGCACGGATGGACTGACTGATTGACCTGACTCACTGACTGACAAACCCACACAAGCTCTGGTGGTTCAAGTATCAGAGACAAAAAAAAAGAAAAGAAAAAAGATAAAAACTAAAACACAAAAATGTTATGAGTATAAGAAGCAGTCCAGGACTTGTCTACTCAGTACTCTCTGAGTAGGAGGGCTGAGGCCATTAACTTATTTTCTATTGGTTAGATGTAGACCAGCGTCATATGCTGCAAATAGAACACTAATCAGTCTAGTCCTAAGGCACAAGAGAGACACTCTTGTATTCTTCCTCCACCGTTTCTACTGCATTAAAGCTTTCACATACTCAGGACACTGTACTATGGGAGTAACCCTAGCCATAAGTTTAACTGTAGCCTCGAGATATATTGACTATTTCTCACACATTTATGAGCAGCATTTGAAACACCCAAGGCCTTTTAGTGGCACATTAAAGTCACTTAATGGGATGCCGATTTTTTTTCAACTACTTGACTATCCAAATAAAGTGTCACTCATTAAATGAACATTCCATATGCATTTTTGATGGGATCCTTCTGCAAACATTACCTATTATTTATTGTCTTGCATCCTAAACTCTTTTTTTTGTGCACTCCGAAGAATAATTTTTTTGTGTCCAATAATTCATTTGTTTGACTTTTTACATCATAGAATATTCACATTTATAATTGGACACTTTGAGCTGCAGATAGAAAATACACAATCCACACATTTCTCAGTCTTATTTCAGAGGACTGCCTGTTTTATCCCAATATTTGCAAATGTAAATGGTGCTGACTTTTGCAAACTTACAAAACAGATGTCACTTGTGATTTTTATGCATTTAAGTAAGCATAACATGTTCCGCTAAATGATTTTTAATAACATACAGCGTCACATGGATCATTCATGCTCCATTGAGTGCTTGAGTATGAGGCTCTCTTAGCTGGTTGTGGAGGAACAGCACCAACAGTCATAACACAGCTCTAACACTACTCTACTCCAAAGATCACTGAAAGATTACACCGAAAGCCAGAGTAACATTTGTTCCTGAAAAAACACACCAACCCCCTTTTATTTCTCTGGAAAATAGAGCAGATGCCAAATAAAACCACCAAGGAGAGCTGTACTAAAATAAGAAATAGCTGTAATGGGGACACACTAAGTGAATATTTTGAGCAATATACATATTTTAGCGTGCTATTTAATGTCAATCCAGGTTAAAGTGGATGTCATCTGTGCCTGTCCTGATTTACCTCTCCGTTTGAAAACATGTGCTTGTCGAAGGAGTAGTGCCAAGTAAGTGCTGATTATAAGACGTTTTGTTCTCCAGAGAGATGGGGCATGGGGTTATTAAAGGCCATGGTCTCTTCCTTTTTTTCTTTCTTTTTATCATGCTCCCTTAGTCCTTCATCTTGCCTGACTCAATAGAGTCACACCACTCTGGGGTTGAAAATCAGGGAGCCAGGGACATGGTAGCTGTGTGTCAGCATTAAATTGGCTCCAGCCTTGGAGAAAGAAAGAAAGGTTTGGAAGGATAGAATAAAGGCAGAATGGAGTATCTAAAGACAGAGCGAGGGAGATTCAGGGTTCTTCGTCATCTCCAGTTACAAATAGCACACAGAAGGAGGGAAAGTACATGTCCACTTACAATCTACAAACTTAGCCAGCAGACTGCCAGCTAGCGGTCACCTCGCAGATGTCTGGCCAAGCTCATCTATTAACCCAGAAGAGGTGGCCGCTTTCCAGCCAAATCAACTGTGTTCTTAAATGTGCTTATAGGATACGAAAGGTGGTTTGCCATGATTACATTTACATTTTGATTATTACCAGAGTCTCAAAGAGACTTGCCCAACAGAATCAGAGCTCAAGAGACAACCAAACCACCCCAACACGCACATGCACACACACACACACACACACAAACACACACACACACGCGCGCACACACGCACACACATTTCAATATAGCTGACTCCTGTCGATGTTGCAGAACACATACGAATCTACATAATACAACAAAACTAATTTCCCTGTCTCCTGCAGTTCTTGAGTCCCGAGAAGATGAAAATATTCATTGCTGTTGTCCTGAAGACAGCATAATCATTCAGGATATATGCTTCTTGCTTGTATCAAATTAATTGTGCATGGACTGGGGAGGGTCGGAGAATATATAATAGCAAGGGATTTCATCATATTGTCACACAATTGCATAAAGTTAAAAAAAAAAAAAATGTTATCTTCTTTTTTTCATCACAGCAAAGTCCACAGAAAATAGAATGAAAAACACGGTGTAACATGACAAATTGGTGGGCTTGTCATCTTAGTGTTGATATAGGATTGGTATGCACAGTATTTAGGCTGAAGATGTTATGCAATATGATGAGATTGATGACTTAAAAGTATGCTCACAGCTGTGAAGTTTGGTACAGGGATGTCTTCTGCATAAGCACATAAAAACCTAAATTCAAAAGGTAACATCTTTCTTGGACATAACATTTGTGAAGATGCTCAGATGTTTCAAAAAAACCACAAAAAAAAGGGAGCCTCATGTATATTTAATCTCGAATTCCACCAAATGTTGACAAACTGGATTGGGTAATTAGGGGTTTTCTTACCATTATTACATATAATCATAATATATTCCCTTTTTTATTATTATAAATAACATAAAAACAAAAGAGCATCTTATAGCACTTCCAAACTGAATTCAATATTCAGCTAAAGTGCTGACATTTTTATTATCACTGTCTTTGTATGAACTGATGTGTTTTTAGACACAGTCATTAATTGTCACACAGAGAGAACTAACACCATTTCTTGATTTCAATACTCTGGGTCAGTGTGATGTGATCACTTCAATGCACCACTATTGTTTGACATTACGATAAACATTTTTCATCACACAGCTCATAAGTTTTAATAGATGAGGACAATAACTCATTGCACTGGCAAGATAACAGCAGTAACATTAATAACATGAAACATAATTCTGTTGCTCATTGCTGTTCTGTGTAATTTTCTATTGTTTTAGACCTTTGACTAGCTGAGGGTACACTGGTTTTTCCAAAGGTATTTAATAACAAAGGGTATGCAATGCAGGAGAAATTCTGTTAACTTCAATTTTATGATGTGGTGACACCATGATTAAGATTAGGTTTCTCCCTTGGAAGCATTTTGTTAAGGTTAGAAAAGTTTATAAGTGCATTTACAGAGAATACTTTCCTAATATTCTGAAAAATTTAAATTTTTCCCCAATCAATACATGGACACAAGACAACAGAACAATGGAAAAACAAATCATGTAGACGTGCCTTGGAAAAGTTAAGTTAAAGTCAAAGGATTAGTTGAGCCAGGTGTTCATCTAATTCGACCTTATCTCTCTGTCAATTGACTAGCCACCTTAACAACTCCATCTGGTGTCCTTTTTACTCCAAGCAAGTCAAAATACTCTTGGTATAGGTTGACGAAGCGGAACAATATAAAGTTTCAGCCATAATATACTGGAAAAGTGAACTAATTAGGTTGATGTGCTGTGATCTCATCCCTACATTGTATTATACAGGTTTACTTTTGAACATGGACCAATACATCTTATAATGTTACATGTGAAGGTCAAAATAATATCAAAACCAATTCCACTACGTATCTCCATAAACAGAAGAATGGCTGAGTGAGTAGAAACAGAAGAAAATGCCACAAATGGATGACCAAGAATGGAGGGGTTGAATCTATTTGGTTTTTCAGACATAGAAGGAGAACAGAACTGACAATAGCTTGAGGGGCCAGTGCTCCATGGAGTGAATAACAGAGCAGAGGAGAGGAAAAATAAATAAAGAATGTGTCACCTAGTGGGAGGAGGCACCAAGGCAAGATCTGTCAGAACTCTACTGCTGTCTGCAGATTAGATCTTGGGCTATTTAAAGAGGGAGAACATGCCAAAGCACCCAACGCCAGTGTCCACACTGTACCCCTCACCATTATTGGCAGCCATCAGCATGTGACTAATACAAAAAAAGAGATAGAGAGAACAGAAACGGCTAAAAATGATGGTCACAAAAAAAAAGTGGGTAGGTGGAAATTTTCATCTGTCGTGACTGACCTTATCATGCTAGACATTCTCGACAACAGTGTAAATTCACTGCATAAAAGCCAAGGTCACACAAGAGAGAATTTACCTGATGCTGTCAGAGATACACTTAGAACCATGGTACACACTTCTAAGGGTTATTGTTGTCCCATAAATGCAACTTTATCACCTTAGGTTAGATGTGTGAGCCACCATCAGAATAATCACTGTTTTCCATCAGGATCAAAGTGTCTGGAGGCAGCCTGGCAGTCAGACTGATGTGATGTGCTGAGTATGTATCTGTTACTTGCGTGTGGCAGTGTGTTGCTATATGAGCACGTAAAAAGAGTTTATGATTGATGCATGTGTTCGCATGGGTGTATGATTATCTGTTAGACGATATGACATTGACTGTGTATGGGAGTGTGGGTGTACACTGTACACTGCATTGTGGCTGTGTGTTCTTGTATAAGTACTCATTTGTGTGCATTCTCTATCTACCTACAGAAGATTGATTCAATGGAATCTTGATGGCGAGGCTTTGCTCTGTGCTTGGTCATGTCTCTTTAATTGTCTGTGAGGCTTCTCTTCTCAAACAAAGCAACACGAGTTGTTGCCTCCAAACATGAGCCAAGAATGATGAAGCTATGTTCTCTACCACACCACAGGGCTTCACTCACCCCGTGAAACCTTCTCCCTTCCCTGTTCCCTCTCGTTCTTGCACTCCTGCCTTGTTCTCTTCCTCCAGGCTGCAGCAGACTGACTCTGCTACAAAATGAGTCATTCTAAGACAGTTATCTCTCCACATAGCCCTCAGATTCCACCATGCTTTTTGTTGCTATCATTCAAAGCACTGCTGTCAGGTAAAGAAAGGGAAACCCTGAAAGCTGTCAATGTATTGGCCAGCAAGTACTTGTAAATTGGAACTGCACTAATGCATGGGCACAGCACGCACAGATTATTATACAACTTTTCATTGTTTTCAGGATCCTTATGGAATGCTGCATAAACACTGAAACAGAGGTTTTTGCCTTGGCAAAAGCCCCTTATTCACAGTCTTTTTAACCAATTCAAACTTCACTAAAAATGAATATGTATTACACTGAACAATGCATCTACATTCTTCACTCTTTCTATGTTGTGTCAACATTACAGTAAAATGAGCCCACTGTTTATGGAGCAGCAATTTAAAGAGTGAAATCAAGAAATGGACTGAGAGCAAAGAAAAATAGAAAATTGTCTCTCCTGTCCTTCACCTTCACCGTACGTAACTTATTTGTCAGTGGTAATTGGCCCTTTTAATCTTCCTGGGGAATTTAGTACGGAACCCCACAGTATGACATTTTTCTTTTTCCTTTCTTTTATTTGTTAAACAACACAGCAGACCAGATTGTAGCAGATACATAAAACTGATGAATGACACATTAGACTATATTCATGGTTGTACAGTTTAGACCACATTAACATTTATATTAGTCTAATAATCAACATTCATCGATTCTGCAGTTGCATTTACTGTCTATTCTCCTCACTGAGTAAAAATCTGCCAAGACTTAAAAACAAAGGAACCAAATTAATCTCTTTTTTTTTTCTTTCTTTTTTTTTCTTCACAAAAGGCCATGCTGAGAAAGGAGAATGTTATCCCACAGGATTACAAAAAGTAGTACCTCAGAAAAATACTAAGTTACAACAAATTATTTCCCTCACAATGGTGAGATTTGTTTGCAAGTTTCTTTTGCCAGGAGGTTTGTGTGCGTGAGGTAACGCTTCTTCACACACCGCCTTCCTCCCTGCCGACTCTGCAACCTATAATTATCAAGAAATACACACACACACACACACACACACACACACACACACACACACACACACACACACACACACAAATGCAAATCAAGAGAATTATTGAGAGGAAAACGTGTAATTGCTCGGAGGGAAACTTATAGGTATTCTTATTTTTTCAGGCATGTAATCAATACATTTTTGAGCATATGAGTAATATTTCAATATGTAATTAAAGGAGCTGATCTATACGCATTGACTTATCATTCTTACAATGATATGGCTGATTAAATCCAACCAAATAAGAAAGACATTGGGGTTATTGCAGTGAATAGGAAGCCGTAACAGCACATCTGGATTTCATGACTAACTTCATTATTCCACTTTTTTGTGACATTATAATTTAATGTTAAAGCTAAATCTCAGTGTCATAAGAATGGTCTTGAATTGAGCACGATAAAAGAGACTGATGCTAATGTAATACAATTTTGTTTATATCGAGAATAGCCATTAATCAGACAGTATTTTGCAGCCTTTGTTTGTTTCTCTTTAATTATAAGTGACATTAAAACATTGGAATCATAGTAATAAATTGCTGTAAAATTTTGTATTGTGTTAAAAAAATACAGTGGACCTAATCAAAATGCAGCAAAAGCCTTACTAGCTTGCAAATTCTTTGTCAGGGCTTTCAATATTATTGCCTAATGCTTGTTCAATAACATGTTACCAACGACCAGAATTCAGTCTACTCCCCTCAGAGATGAGACACTAATTACTTTATTGATAGCTCTGATAGCCCACCGGTGGTGGATGGCTGAGATCTCACTTCATAACAGATTCTGCTTGTATCAACCTAGACTACACAAGGATTATCACCCTTCAATACCCTCACCATCTGTCCCTACAAGTTGCCAGAGGAAGCTTTTGCCTCATATTTAGGTCCTTCATTCTGTGTCACTGCAGCTAGGGACACAACTTACTTTAAGAACATCCAAGCTATGAATAGGCAAAGATTTCAGATGATGACAAAGGATGTCATTTCCAGCCCTGCAATCTCCTCAAGGCAAGAAGCTGGTAGACCATTCTCGTCTATTGTTACAATGAGAACCATCTTAGTAATGTAATCTACACATGACAGGGAGATGTGTTGACATCTGTCACCATGGCAACCATGGTAATTTATTGCCTGAATAACATTCACATATTTTTTCTGTTTGACAATTTGCGTGTAGTTGGGGTGGGCAGGAGTGCCTATAAATAGAGAAACAGGTGATGGTAAGGGAATGATGATAGCAGGTATGTATGGTAGCCAGATGGTTCCTTGTGGGAAATGTCTCCCAGTGATTTTGTTTGCAAATAAGTCCCCTGTAAAGTCGTCAGCCTCCGTTCTCCAGTGTGCCTGCTGTTACAGACAGAACTTTAGTAACTGCCATATCTGATAAAGGTGCCGCAAACTCACAGATGCCCTGCCGCTTGCTGGAGAGAGAGTGAAAGTGACGCAGTGTGACAGGTTTTGACACTCTCCGAGGCAACAGCCCTACAGATTGTCACAGATAGAAATGGCAGAATCTTGGAAGAAAGGAAAACTTGTTTAGAGAAAAAGGAGTAAAAACCAAGACATGACAAGTTTTGTGGCCTACTTCAGCAAGGAGGAGCCAATTCCATTGGTCAAGATGTTGTCTGGTCCCATGAAAGTGCAGATGTCACAACCTTTTCAACATGGGTTCTCAACTCAGATAGGAATTATTACTGATAAGAAAAAATAATTGCAATACATAGTACTGTTTAATATACAAATGGTTATTTATTAACATAGTTATGTTACCAGAATTTGAGAACTTCACAATGTTTAGCAATGTTTATTAATAATGTATTGAAGGTGATCAATTGAGATTGCTTGATTTCATATGAAGGATAACCTAAAATTTCCTGTTACCAAATTAACTATTCCAAAAAAAAAAAAATTATATATATATATATATATATAGTATAGGAAGATAAATAGTACAATTCATGTCTGTTGGCTTCTCTAATGCTCTCAGCTGTGATGTGATGACTGTCATTGAAATCAGCTAAACTTGTTTTGAACCACAGGCTTTCACAGCCTCCTAATACTGCCATCCACTGAGTGTTCAGCTGAGACAACTGTCGGCAGCCCAGCAGGAGAGATGCTCCGCTGCAGAGGAATTTTGTAAAAGGGCAATTGATAGGAAGGGCACTGCAATGGTCTCAGCATGGAAATGCTATGCTTTCACATTGCAAATGGATAAAGGCATCAATCAAAATATTGAGCCACCCCTATACCCCTTCTCTCTGACTGTAAACACCTTTAATGTGGGCTGGATGGTGTGCAGTATCATGTCTGCTAAACACAAAGTGATGCTAAAGATTATGATTCTGTGACAGCACAACAGTTGTATTGTAATGTGCAGTATATAGTAGAAGCAAATGATAAATTTACATCACCAAAAGAGTACCCCGCTGATATATTATAAGTGTGCAAGTGAGACAAAATGAACAGGTAAGAAGTCAGGGTGATTTCATGGAGATCTCATAATACCAGTTGCTTTGCATGCAAAGCAAGACAAAACAAACCATTTAAAATTGTTTCCTTAATTATGGCAGGTGCATAGAAGAAAGAAAGACATCAACTTTATTAATATCCCCTAGGGGAAATTATTTGTCCACTCTAGTAGATAATGGGAGGTAGAGCAGTGGGTAGCTCCTTTGTGGTGTGCCCAATGAGCAACTTATAAGGGCATGGGGGCCTTGCTCCATGTCCCCTCAGAAGTGCTCAGGAGGTGAACTGACACCCTTCACTGCCAGTTCACATGCTGAACTTCTTGGTCCACATGAGCCGTAAACTGGCCACCCTCTGGTCCCCAGCCTAAAATCCAGTGGACTGAGCTACTGCCACATAGTCATTTAAATCAGCATTACTTAAGTTTCCTTGTTTTTCCATGTGTAGCATAAGAAAATCATGGTAATATGTTTTTTGATTTCTCATCTTTGAGTACAATCATTACATTATGTTTATGTTGTCCTTAGGATGTAGCAACACTTTGTTCTTCTACTTTTGGATTTTTCCTAAAGTTGCACACATCTTAAAATGTGAAGAATTCCATAAGATAAAGCAACACTATACAACACTACAATTGGGGCGGCAGTGACTCAGTGTTAGAGCGGACGTCTTATGACCAGACATCGCCCGGGTCGATTCCCGCTCCCGCCAGGCATCCTCAGAGCGTGAGCCGACCATGGGAGGCGTCAGCTCAGCTCCCAGCCACTGCCAAGGCACCCCTGAGCAAGGCACCAACCCCTTACAAGTTGCTCAATTGGGCGCCAACAAAAGTTGCTGCCCTTCACTCTGCCTCCCCATGTACTGTTTGTTGAATTTTCTAATTGCATGCTCGCAGGACCCCCTGTGTGTTGTGGTTGTGTTTCAGGGGCCTGCTCACAACTCTGTATCTAACACAAAGATATGTATATGAATAGAGTGTAAAAAAGTAATTTTGCTGTTAGGGGATTAATAAAGTGGATCTTCTTCTTCTATACATTTTACATTGTAATAGTAGTTATACTGTAAAATGAAATAGAATGGTTATTTTTAACAGTGCACTCCTCCAGACAGTGACTCACTATCACAGGCTTGAAGGCAATAATGCTTTGTTGATGAGAGAAGAAGACTTGCTCAAGTTAACTGTGAACCCAAGAAAAGTCTGTTTGTTTTCTGCATTTCTTTGTAGAACAAATAAACTTCTTAAAGCATCTAAAAATAAATATTTTCTGTCAAACATTGAAAACATCAATGCTTTCATATTAGGTTACACTTCTTTCACAAACCTTCATCACTCTTCCTCTGTGCGTTTGTGGGACTGTGAATTCCATAATCTCAAGATTTTTGCCACCTGAAAATAAAATACCAGCACCACCCACCATTATAGAGATACAGGTGAGGTGCAGCAATATCTTTGTAAAAATTTTAGTTATCGCCTTGTGTGATAAACCATTGCTGAGTTTGGAAGTGATTCCACCGGATGTTACACCATTTGATTAAGTGTGCATCATTTCAAGATTCTGTAGCTTGTAACTACAGAAATATTTCTGAAAATGCATCACCACTATGGGCAGCAAAGAGAAGGTTAAAATAAATCAATTATTTCTTTTATTTGAGCCACAGTGTTTACAGGTTAGCATGGAATGACAGGCGATATTTGGTAGGTAATGATATATGGGTCCACACAATAAAATAAAACGGGAGCACATTCCCATTAAGATAAGCGCTGCAGGCCAATGAAACCCAGAAATGCCACTGGCATATTGATTGGGTGCCCTATATTAATAGTAGGGTTAGCTCCTTCTCTCTCAGCTCAGGCATTTCATCAAAATTCATGGCTGACAACAATGAGCTGCAGTGAAAAGCTCAGGTTTTCACCACATTAAAAATGGCTCTCAAGTGCTGAAAATCCAAGGTCGCTTAATTGCATGACTTGGCAAAGGGAACAGAAGTGGGAGAAAAGTTAGATCATGTTAAAGACCGAAAAATTCTAACTTGCTTATCTAGCATCTGTTACATTATTATTATAAGGTGCTATACTGTGTACTAACATCAGAAATAAAGAGGAAGACTGCTATTACTATTACTTGATATTGATGGAGTCATTGTAGCAATGTTGTTTGGCCTACAGACAGTGTCACTGAGGAAAAGACAGGAGACAGAGCTGGAGGTAGCAGAGATGAAGATGCTGAGGTTCTCTCTGGGAGTGACCAGGATGGATAGGATCAGGAATGAGTCCATCAGAGGGACAGCACATGTTAGAGGTTTTGGAGATAAAGTCAGAGAGGCCAGACTGAGATGGTTTGGACATGTCCAGAGGAGAGATAGTGAATACATTGGTAGAAGGATGCTGAGTTTTGAACTGCCAGGCAGGAGGCCTAGAGGAAGACCAAAGAGGAGGTTTATGGATGTAGTGAAAGAGGACATGAAGGTAGTTGGTATGAGAGAAGAGGATGCAAAGGACAGGGCTAGATGGGTGGCGACCCCTGAAGGGAAAAGTCAAAAGGAAAAGAAGAAGAAGAAGAATGGAGTCATTGCAGGGCAGGACATGTGGACACTGCTTTATATTTGTGAGAAAATAAATCAGTGTTCTATTTAAATTACTGGTATCAGTTGAGATAATTAGGATTTGATATTGATTAGTTGTCAATAATCACATGTTTAGTACCTGAAACCAACACATTACCACAATCAATTATATAAAGTACATGCAAATACAGAGCATATTGGTTACTTTCCTCTCTTATGCAGAATATTTCACAAGGGCAGTCAAATTACACTTAAGTAAAAAACACCCTTTCACTGTTGATAGGTTGTTGATGGATACAACTTACTCAATTAGTGAACAGGGTGCTAATGGACCCAGGCAGTGCAAATTCATGGATGATATTTGAATAACAGCCTAATGCATAATTGCATACAAAGCAGCTGTGGTATGTACACTTTAGGAAACGTCATGACATAGAAATATTATTGTCCGCTGTACCTGTCCAATTATTTTTGTTTTTTTATTATTCATTCTCTGACATAACTTTAGTATGATAAACATTATTTACCAGAAAAAAATATACAACCAGCCGAATAGAGTGTATATTATTCAAAGTGTTTGAACTGCCACTAAGGACTGTTTGAACAATAATCTCCCGTAATTTGATTTAATTGATGAGAATCTCGCTGCTTACTTTTCATATTCCTAAATCTTTTGAGCTGTATAGTTCGTTCATTCATTCATTTTCTATACTCACTACATACGCTGTTGCGATGTAGCGAGTGTGCTGGAGCCTATACCAGCCAACTGGGGGCATGAAGCAGGGGACGCCAGTGCACCACGGAGTCACATATAGACAAACAAGAACACACTCACACCTACGGCCAATTTTGAAGCTGGACAATTTTGCCAGAAGTGCATGTTTTTGGAGGTGGGAGGAAGCCAGAGAACCTGGAGAGAACCCATGCAGACACAGGGAGAACATGCAAACTCCACACAGAGCGGGACCATTTTTCTCTGCAGCGACAGCGCTGCCCACTGTCCCACCCCGCTGCCCTAGCTGCATTATTTTCATCACAAATTTTAGTGGTCATGAAACAACTAAAAACATCCTTCTGCTGTTCTAGAGAAAAAAATGATTAATAGTCAATGATGCAGATAAACTGTTTTTTCTTGTGTTTGTATGTATATATTTTACATAATAACTCCTGGATAGCCACGGTGGCCTCACTTCTAAAGGGTTACAATTTTAAATATATTATTCAACCATATGCTTATAACTGCCAAGATGTGGCAGGCCTAAACTTTTTTTTTAAAATCTTGTCATTTTCGTTTATAGGAGTAATCAAAAAACGTCCATTGTACTTGGAAGATGGGTAGTTTTAGACAGTTCTTGGGTACTTTAATACATTTTTTCAACTTCGATTTACTTATGAGAAGATTAAGTTTTATGGCTGCAAACACTTTGCAGGTGTAGAAACTTTTGCATTACACAGCAATTATGGCTTCTCCTTACTTAAATCAATGACAGTCCAGACAGCTGAAATTGTGAAGCTGACACTGAATTTGACACAAACTATATCAAACCTAGACAGCACTCAGAAAAAGCAAGACTCTGCCAAGGAAGCTCATTTTCCCCATTATGTCACCATACCTAAAACCAACAATCCAATGGTACTTGGAACCACATAAATATGTCTCACTAACAATGAAAATTTACCAATAGAATTTAATTTCTTTAATTTTATATAATTATTAAGACAGCATACTCTAGTATATCCGTTAATCAAACACATGCATGCATATGATAGTATGTTCAGGCCCCTGTAATATAGAGGGGGAAAAAAACACTGAAGGGGGCCTGTAAGCATGCTACGGGAGGTAGAGTGATTCCCCTTTGTGGAACGCCCCAAATGAGCAACTTGTGAGGGGGACGACGCCTTGCTCAAGGGCACCTTGGCAGAGCTCTGGAAGTGAGCTGACACCTCCCACTGTCAGCTCACACTCCGAGTGTATTTGGGCAGGAGCGGGAATCAAACCGCCGATCTTAGAACATTGGACGACCCGCTCTACCGCCCGCTCTACCAGTGAGCCACTGCTGCCCCAATAGAGTTACATTGTCATCTATTAGTTTGATGGTTATTTAGGAAAATCAAAATATCCCTTGTGGTGGTTTTTTTCAGGCTCTGGCTTGTGAAAAGTTCAAAACTAACTGTATCAACACTTTTTAGCATTTGGTAGATTTTTGATCAGATTAGAACCACTAAAAAGTCTCTGGCCTTAGTCACAGATGATACATAAATTATGATCAACTTCAGGCCACATAGTATTTAAACATCAACATATCTGATCCCCCAACAGCCTGCATATTAATTTTTTCTTTTTCCTTCACCACCAAGATTAGAGAGCTTCATGTCAGTGTGTTTCTTCAGGTTTCACGGGGTCTGCAAATCCATTTACACCCCTGGAATTGTGAAGTAACAAAGTGCAGCTTTATCCTAGCTGCTATTGGAGGAGAGAAAGAAAGGAGGGTGGGTGATTGCTTTTAAATGGTAACTCTAGACATGGATAATTTCTCACACAGCCATAAATACAACCTCATCATTGTCGGCTGCAGGGAGTGGAAGCTGCAAAATATTCTGCTGATGGAGGGATTTGTTGTAACATTCTCAAAAGCATTGATGACTGTGTGCAACTGTATTCAAGTGATAGTGTGAATAAAGTGCACATCAAACCTGTTGTAGAGATGTTTTATTGTATGCTAAGGTTTCAAAGATATAAATATGGTCCTCACAGCCATTAAAGTGCAACAAAGCTGAGAAAGAGAGCCTAAAAAGCTGCGTAAGTTCAACGTGAAAATGAGCTTGGATGAAGAATATTATTTTCTCCTCAATAAATCACTCACCTCCCAATTGCCTGTTACCCCCTTTCCAACCAACAGCTCTTCAACTTTCATACATTACTTTTTTGAACAACTTTTAAATGGAATAGTGTAAGAAGTGGCTCTTGAAGTTGTGACCGCATCTATGTTTATTTTTGTTTCTTTTACACATTAGGATATGAATATTATCATCATAGTATTTTCTCAGTATTTTGGAAAATACTGTAAGACTAAGACATGGACTGTTAGTGTCAATGTTTGAAAAAAAATGTGTAAAGTGCTTCGGTTTGATACGACAATTAAGAGTGCACTTATTTTTCTTTCTAGCTTCAAAGCTGAAAAAAATTCTTGTCAAGTGTAAATGGATGGCTTGAGCCACCATTGCTGTTATGCTGTAATTCCACACAACCCAGCCTTGTATAGTATATTCATTTTATTTTCGGTCAAGTTCAGCTTTTTGCTCTACCAATCTTGGATACATTTTCTGAGATGGCAAAGTCTATTCACATAGCGCTGTAATATCGGGTTATTGTATGTAGCATTTCACAACAGACTTTTTATACCTATTGAAATGCTCTAGTAAGAATTATATGAGACATTGTTCTTCTTTTCCTTTCGGCTTTTCCCTTCATGGGTCGCCACATCGAATCAGTTGCTTCCATCTAACCCTGTCTTCTGCATCCTCTTCTCTCACACCAACTACCTTCATGTCCTCTTTCACTACATCCATAAACCTCCTCTTTGGTCTTCCTCTAGGCCTCCTGCCTGGCAGTTCAAAACTCAGCATCCTTCTACCGATATATTCACTATCTCTCCTCTGGACATATCCAAAACATCTCAGTCTGGCCTCTCTGACTTTATCTCCAGAACCTCTAACATGTGCTGTCCCTCTGATGTACTCATTCCTGATCCTATCCATCCTGGTCACTCCCAGAGAGAACCTCAGCATCTTCATCTCTTCTACCTCCAGCTCTGACACTCTCTCTAGACCAAACATCTTTGCTGGTCTCACCACAGTTTTGTACACACATCACACCTGACACTTTTCTCCAACCGTTTGTTGACCCTAAGTACTTAAAATCCTCCACCTTCTTGATCTCTTCTCCTTGTAACCTCACTCTTCTTGTTGGGTCCCTCTCATTCATACACACACTCTGTCTTACTGCGGCTAACCTTCATTCCTCTGCTTTCCAAGAAAAACCTCCACCTATCTAACTTCTCCTCTACTGCTCTCACTGCAGATCACACTGTCATCAGCAAACATCATAGTCCATGGAGATTCCTGTCTAACCTCGTCTGTCCGCCTGTCCATCACCATAGCGAACAAGAAGGGGCTCAGAGCTGATCCCTGATGCAGTCCCACCTCCACCTTGAACTCCTCTGTCACACCTACAGCACACCTCACTACTGTCTTACAGTCCTCATACATGTCCTGCACCGCTCTAACATACTTCTCTGCCACTCCAGACTTCCTCATACAATACCACAGTTCATCTCTGGCCTTCTCCGTACTTCTCTATCAACATCTCAAAGCAAATACTGCATCTGTAGTACTCTTTTTTGGCAAGAAACCATAATGCTGCTCACAAATGCTCACTTCGGCCCTGAGTCTGGCTTTAACTACTCTTTCCCATAACTTCATTGTATGGCTCATCAGCTTTATCCCTCTGTAGTTGCCACAACTCTGCACATCTCCCTTGTTCTTAAAAATGGGCACCAGCACACTTCTCCTCCATTCCTCAGGAATTTTCTCACTATAGTGGTACCTCTACTTACGAAATTAATTGGTTCTGAAAGAAATTTCGTAAGTAGAAAGTTTCGTAAGTAGGGACGCGTTTTCCATGCAAATGCCTTAATCTGTTCCAAGCCCCCCAAAATCCAGACATAAATGTTTTATTAAGCATAAAAATGCATCAAAATATGTAACAAATACATGTTACAATTAGATGATTACACAATAAATGAGAGTGGTGCATAATGTAAAAAACAAAGAAGAATAAAAATGATGGTCATTTACCTTTTAACTGCTGTCCTCATTGTTTTTTACCCTCTATGGTTCATGCACTCTTGCCTCACCATGCCAAACAACAGAGTGAATTCCAGTCCTCCTTTTGAACTTCTCGAACCACCTATGTGATGCCTTAAACTCCTTAAACTTCCTTTTGTTTTAATAACGTGGTGTTTATAGATGCATTGCGGCCATATTCTTTGGCAAGATCAACCAAACGCATCCCTTTTTCATGCTTTTCGATTATCTCTTGCTTTGTTTGTATGGACAAAAAAACTTTTCTTTGTCTTTTCTTTTCCTCTTTTCTCCGTCTCTTTCTTGGGGCTGTTTTTAAGTTGCTTGAACCTGACAGGTCCATAGTAAATACTCTAAAAGTTAATATATTTACATAAAACTATCCGAACACATCATGGATCGAGGGCCGAATGACGAGGACGCTGCATAGGCACCTATCTAGCTACACACAGAGGTCCATCTTAGTCAATGGGATGCCAGGATGCTAGGTAATAGCCAATGGCAGAGCAGCTATAAGAATACTGCGTTCAGGAATCCTTGGGAGCTGGGAGTAGCAGCCCATATTGTATTTTTACCTTTCGTAACTCGAAATTTCTTTCGTAACTAGAGGCAATATTTTCCTTTTGAGGCATTTCGTAAGTAGAAAATTTCATATGTAGAGACATTCATAGGTAGAGGTACCACTGTATTTAAGATCCTGTTGAACAACCCAGTCAGAAACTCTACTCCCACCTTTCCTACAGTTGACACTTTGATATCTCCACAAGTATATCATCAGGACTGAGTGTCTTTCCACTCTTCATCTTCTTCAATGCCCTCCTCACTTCATCCGGATTAATCTTTGCTACTTCCTGGTCCACAACAGCCACCTCTTCTAGTCTTTGCTCTCTCTCATTTTCCTTGTTCATCAACTTTTCAAAGTACTCTTTCCATCTTCCCATCATACTACTGGCACCTGTCAATACACTTCCATCCCTATCCTTAATCACCCTAACCTGCTGCATGTCCTTCCCATCTCTGTCTCTCTGTCTTGACAACCTGTATACTGTAGATCAGTCTCTCCCTCCTTACTGTCCAACCAAGCATACAAGTCATCATAAGCCCCCTCTTTGGCCTTTGCTACCTCTACTTTCACCTTACGCTGCATCTCCCTGTACTCCCGTCTACTCTCCTCAGTCCTCTCAGTGTCCCACTTCTTCTTATCTAACCTTTCTCTGTATACACTCATGTACCTCCTCATTCCACCACCATTATCTACTTTCCTTCCAGATGACACACCAAGTACTCTTCTACCTGTGTCCCTGATCACATAAGCTGTAGTAGTCCAGTCATCTGGAAGCACCTCCTGACCACCCAGAGCCTGTCTTAACTCATTCCTAAAAGTCATACAACACTCTTCCTTTTTCAGCTTCCACCATCTCGTCTTCTGCTCTGCCTTTGCCCTCTTCATCTTCCTCACCACCAGAGTCATCCTAAACACAATCATCCTATGCTGTTTGGATATACTCTCGCCTACCACTACTTTACAGTCACTGATCTCCTTCAGATTGCACTGTCTACACAATATGTAGTCTACCTGTGTGCGCCTACCTCCACTCTTATATGTCACCCTACGTTCCTGCCTCTTCTGGAAAAAAAGTATTCACTTTAGCCGTTTCCATCCTTTTTGCAAAGTCAACCACCGTCTGTCCTTCTGCATTCCTCCCCTGGATACCAAACCCACCCATCACCTCTGTTTCCTGCACCAACATGTCCATTGAAGTCTGCACCAATGACAACTCTCTCACTTCTAGATATGCTCTGAATAACTTCATCAAAGTCCAACCAGAATTTCTTCTACTCCAGCTCACATTCTACCTGTGGAGCATACCCACTAACAACTTTGAACATCACACCTTCGATTTCTAGCTTCAGACTCATCACTCTGACTCTCTTTTTACCTGCAAGACATTCCTAACAAACTCCTCCTTCAAGATAACTCCTACTCCATTTCGCTTCCTATTTACACCATGATAGAACAGCTTGAATCCTTCTCCTAATCTTCTAACCTTGTTACCTTTTCACCTGGTCTCATGGACACACAGTATGTCTATCTTCCTCCTCTGCATCATGTCAACCAACTCTCTACCTTTTCCTGTCATAGTTCCAATATTCAACGTCCCTACTCTCAGTCCTATACTGTTGGCGTTCCTCTTCTCTCTCTTCCTACAAACACTTTCCTCCTCTCCTTTTTGGACCAACAATAGTCCAATTTCCACTGGCACCTGTAAGTGAACAGCACCGACGGGGGTCGTTGTTAACCCGGGCCTTGACCGATCTGCTATGGAAGTCATAGATTTAATTTGCATATTTGACTGGCAAAATTTTTTTTCATCGGATGCCCTTCCTGACACAACACCTCTGTATTTATCCAGTTTTGGACCAGCACAGTAAGACACTGGCGTGTGGCCTCTTGCGGCTACATTATGTGAGACATTGTTACTGTATAGAAAATCAATCAATCACTATATGGGTATCTATGTATAAAATTATTCTGTTTTTTACTTTCATTTCAGGTTATCTCCTTACTAATTTTGCCTGCAGACAGACTGGTATAGTGGAAAATCCGGATGAGGGATTTACTGATGGATTGGGAGAGACTGGTTTAGTGTACCTGTGTGAACTCACATGCACACCTTTTTTCCTTCACATGTGACTAGCATGGCCTGATTGTACTCAACCTAAATCGTACCAATATCTCAGGTAGGCAGGCAGACTGAGGATCCCTGTAGTGTAACACTACCATATGTTTCTGGTCATTACTGGTGCAAGACTTCTCAACATAGATAGAAACAATGAAGGAGAACCTAAATGATAAATGATCAGTTTGTGCTCTGCCAGCATCCACACATGCTGCATCTGCTGCTTCCCATAACCTCTCCAGCATAATAATATAAATCTTCCAAATTTGCCAGACATCAAGTGGATGAGTTTGCCCGGTGTAATGACCTAAATTTGGCTAAGGAAGTGGTTAATTTCCCAGGCCTCAATGACTACAGAAGCCCACCTCTCTCAGCCCTGAGGGGATAAATGAGGCCCTTTACACTATGAAGTTTATAATGAAGCTTCCGATTAGTGACTTGTCAAGACGTATTTGCCCTGTCCTTATCATATTGTTATTTAGCACTTTAAGGCCCCATAAAGATGAGTGCTTCATTGAGAAAAGATGAAAAATCAGGGGGCATGTAGTTAATGATGTCTCAGGCTTACAGCCTCTCTCATGATGGGATAATTACACCAAATGCTTACAGCAAACCCATCAAAGGGCATCCCGTCATTGTGCCAACACCATGCAACACATTTTACCAATCAGGATGGCCTCACCTAAATCAGGGCCCCTTGGCTTTTCTGTGATTACTCATGCCCACAGATCCATTGGATTTGAGCAATTACCTAAAAGACAGGGCCCACTGGCAAGAAACAAAAGTTTTAAACATTTGTCAGAAGTTACAATGTTTGAGTCCTGTGGTCTCACAGTGGTTCACTATCTAAAATTCTCAAAGAATGCTTTACCCACACATGGTTTCTGTGGCTGTCTTTATTACAAAATAAGGACAGCCACCCAAGAGAAAGAAATAACAAAAAGCTATTAACAGATGGCTTAACGGCCTACCATGCAATCTAATATATTAGGGTAAAAATGTCGAACCAGGCTGCCAAACAGGCAATGAAAAGGGCAGAGATGCACTTACATCCACTAAACTCCTCCCTGACGTGCACTAAGATGCACATGCTGTCCTGGATAACCAAATAAGTAAAACAAAGACACTCCAATTGCGAGCCTGATAAGGACAGTTTGGTGTCATTCTCTGGTCAGGACACAATATGGCTACATATAAAAAGACATTTTTGTGGCTATGTTCATGTTCCAACTAGCATATATTGAACCGAGAAATCTTGTTTAATGTATTACATAAAATTCAGAAACAAACATTTCAAAACGTCCCTCCACACATAAACGGCTCAAGGGCTCAGAGCAAACGTTGCTGAATGGGTAAAACAATTGTTATCGCCTTCTTCTAGATGAGAGTGGCCAATTTTTTTTTTTTAATTTACTGCCATTTTTGTAATGCTTATATATTAAAGGTAAAATGAAACATCATAATGTAATCTGTTAAAAAATAAAGTGTCTTTTCTCCACAAACCACTAGCATTCTACTAATGAAGGTCAGGTAAGGATTATGATGATTAGAACCTGACACCCCTTCTCTAATTTTCCTGTTGTCTAATAATGTTTTTAATGTAAAAATAATATCTAAAGAAGGACCAGGAATAACTATTTATGGCAGCCAAAAGTATATATAAGTAATGTAAAAGCACAGATATTCCACAGTCTATGAAGTAATAAGTGTGATGTCACAACTACTTAAATATAGGTAATTATTTTATTGTATCTATTTTTTAACACAAAGTTTGCAAGATGTTATATATTTATAAACATTTTAGTGCTTCACCTTCACAGAGCCCCATTAAATTTGCACTACCTCACGAGCACCAAGACATACCTGGACGTTGTTATACAGACATATTTATATACTTTCAGAATATTTCTGGTCACACCTTACTTAGAATAGAAAGCCTTTATTGTCTTAGGCAGAACAGAAGAATGATAAGCACAAGTCATCTGAATTAGAAAAAAGTACAAACGGTATTTTTGAATGTTAGATGTGAACATTTGTTGCAATAATAAACTCATGGTGCACACAAAACTCTTAGATGTATTTGGAGCAAATAATGAGCCATACATTCAGTTTTTAGTTTGCTCAATGGTCATGCAGAAGTTATGGTATTTTCAGTAGCAGAATGAAAGCATCAAATTATTTTCTGTAGAATTCTTAACTCACATGTTTCAAATCTCTCACTTTTACCAAATTGTATCTAAGTACTTCTGGCTTAATCTTCTGGCTTGTGCACAACCTCATTGACATTACAAGGAGGAATGTACATTAATTTGTGCATATCAGGCAGAGCAGCAGCTTCCCACTTCACAAATCTGCCCTAAGCTTTCATGTTATGTGGTCCAAGCTTTCTGTCTCACAGCAATTTGTCGGTACGTATTGCTACATTCTGCATTTTGATTATGTACAGTTCAGTAATAAGTATATATGAAACAAACTGCACCAAAGGAGACCAAATTTCACTGTTTTATAGTTAATCCAGTAAATATATCCAGAGAATATATTCTTTCGGAGTAGGTTGGGGATCATAAATCATCTTCTTGGGGATCAAATGAGCTGAATCACCACAATGGGAATAGCCTGAATGTTCCCCTGTTCGTATCTTTATGGAGAATTTAATTGAGAGTAAATCAGCATGGCCTGGAGAATAAAAAGGAATGTCAAAAGTGCAAGAGTTAACCACATTAAAACATTATTTTTGAACATTTTACTTACAAAGTCATGACAGACTATTGTGATAATTGCTGAAACTTCCTAACTGGCATGAACTGCTTCCAGCACTGGAAGTGCTGCACAGGGGCAGGCTGGAAATCTATTGTGACATGCTGAGAAAGAAATAACACTTAAATGTGTTTGAATGGCTCCGCTGAACACATTTTAGTTTTTCCCATGGAAAAACAAACCCATGCTAGACACTAGATGCTGCATAATTAACAAACAAGCACTGCAGCATCGCTCAGTCTCCTCTGAAAATGACTCCTGGAAGAACGGGTGAGTTAGGAACAGATGGAGAGGCCACTTGAGCACAGCATAATGAAGCAATCCACAAAAAAATTCACTCATACAGCATGCATTTCAAATGAACCCGGTGAGGGTGTAATGTCTCATTTATTTTGGTAACTCACACCTGATGTATTTTTTACATATGTACAGACTGGATTGCTACAGCTGCCACATTTCAGACCTGCTTTTAGTCACTGACAAACACTAAAATATGCAAGACAATATTCAGATCATTTGAAATATGTCAAGGTGAACTTTTACATTATTCATGATATAAGGCTTGCAAAAGATGGTAATCGCAATATTCATTAGACTACTATCAAAAATGTTCTCACACAGAAAGTCATCAATGCATATGAGAAATATTCTCATCAAATAGCCTTTAAAAGATCAACAGGGTGATGTGAATTTTGCTCTCTCCATATTAGCAAATGTCCATCTAAATTTGCACATTTTCCGGTTTTAACATCAGCATTTAGATTTTGACAACACATTATTCTGCTACTAATGTTACAGTACATTTTGAATTAGCATCAACTGACATCCACTCACTTGGGGGCAAAGAAACGGGTTCCCACTTCCGACCCTCGATAAATAAATCATACCAGGTGGAGTGTAAGATTAGTGAGAATGTGTCTTGCAATTATCGTGGACCGTGTTGAATGGATTTTCCAAATCACCTCTCCACAAGAGAAGAGGCTCCTTGGAGGTTTTTACATTACTGACCATCACTCTGTGTTAGATTATCCTTGGCTGTCTTTTCCATCACTGTACCTTTCTGTCACAGACAAGGCTCCAAGTGCCCTCTTTCACTCTGACCCTCAATTACCTGACACAATCATCTCAGACAGGTGTTGAGGTACAGTAATAAACCCTTGCCTGGTGCAACTGAGGCAGCCTCTCTTTTAAAGCACCTCTGAGAGCTAAAATAACTGAACTCTCAGCTGCTGTGACCACAGTTGACTCATGGCTGCTGGTTGATTGTTTGCGGTCCGAAAAGAAAAAGAAAAAATACAGTACCAATTATTGCTCACTGTGGATGTATTTAGATAAGACTTGCTTAGGCTTCATCCACAATTACAGACTAAAGTAACTTTTTTTTTTGCCTTGACGTGACTCAAATCCAATTTTTTTAAGGCTGTGTAAACAAATGTTCCCATTTTTTCTGATCAGATTTGAGTCACTTTGATATCTGATCACAGATTACATACATACGCAATTGTTTTATGTAGCGATGAATACAAATGGTCAGATCAGAATTCATTCTTCCACATATAAATGAGCTCATTTCTGACATCAGCCAGCCCTGGTGGTATGGTTCATGAAACAATTTGATAGGAGATGACTACTTATAAAGTGCTAATGAACAGCTGAACATGTCTTTACTGAACACAAGAGCAAAGTATCAGGCATTTAAAAGTAATAACAATATAATATGTGCATGCTGGCTGTTATGGAGGACAGATGCATTCACATTAGATCAGGGCACAAGTCACTTTATGGATATGAATCATCTAGATTGTGCCTGAGTATTGATTTAAAGATTATGGAAACAAATGTCACTGGGCATTGTTAAAAATATTCACATAGTTTATAGATTTCACTAGATTTGTATTTTCAGTAAAGGATGTTGTCAGCAGAGAAAAGTAAAGAATAAAGATGAGCTTATGTTATCAGCTCTTATATCCCAGAACATGATGCCCATACATTAATGTTTAACTGCATTGCAAATTGAGTCTGTTTAGTGTCAAGGATATGCCATCACTGCACCGTAAAATGGAAGTACTATAAAGTCTTTGAAGGATGCAGAGCCTGACTGGTGTTTTATCGCTGGTCTGATCCACTATTTTGAAGAAACAAATAAAAGGTTAGAAATGCTTAGCTCTATCTACACTTTGCCAGAGCTCAGTCATTAGGTTTACAGATCAGGCTCTGTTGGAAGCTATAATCAAAACTGCATACTTCAATCTGATTAAAAAGGCAACTTTGGAATATGTACAGATAGGTTTCTGTTCCTCTGTAATTTAATCCATTCTATTATATAATTACTTTTGCCTCCTACTTTAAATTCTTATAGGCTTGCATAAAGTGTTTTATTTTTAACTCGTGCATTGCTAAAGACCAGTTCCTGATGTTTTCATTCATCCTTTGTGCAAAACCAATCTGCTCCTCCTTTTCTCTTCATAACTCCATGACATTTTCTGACTGGAAGAAATAGCGATCATTTTTGCTGCATATAGCATATTGTGACCTAGAAAAATTCAGCAGAACCCTTCGAGCTGAGACACTTATCAAGTTAAATTAGCCAACATCCGCGGGCAGAGGTCAGGCTAACCAGCGGTGGAGGCTGGTACAGTTTACCGTTAACATTCAGCATTGCCTTTTGAAATGGAAAATGAGCTGGCTTATGATCCATTACAGAGAAGCAGCATCAGTTAGGTGAATGTTTACCCACCTTTGACTCTTATAGTTGTTTTAATTCTTTTTTTTAGCTTTCCTTTATGAAAGGATATTGGTTGTGTTGTTTTTGCTGTAAACCAATCCATCCCTTCTATTTTTCTTAACCATTTATTTTTGAAAGGTCAAAGTGACTGGTCACTTTCTTAATACTTGGGAAAAAGGGAAAGAGTGCATCTTAGACAAGACACAAGATTTCAGGACTGACAACTGTTCAATCTCTTGTTCACTTACTTGTAATTTAGAGTCACCGGTTCACTCATATTGCTCATTTTTGGACTGTGAAGACACATGGGGAATACAAAAGCTATACACAGAACAGCCTCAGGTCTGGTGCAGTGGTTTGCTCTGTGAGGTGACAGCACTAGCTACTGCATTACTGTACCAACCTACTTTTCTTAAATACCACAAGCCATGTATTTAAAACCTTTTCTTGCACACTGTAGCAATGGCTTACCAACAAATAGTCTGCATTGGGGTCATGGCAAGCTCTTATGCATTTGATTGATAATTTCATAACTCATTGATTAATTTGAAGCACATTACTGGAGCTGCATAATCAAGTTAATAAAGCTGCCAAATGTCCTTTAGGGCGCAGAAATGTATCATATTAATACAATGACTAAAATGTTGTAAAATCACATTGAGTAATTCAAGAATTAGAGGTTTCATACAACCCAATTCCCAAATGGGCAATCTGCCAATAGAGAAGCATAGTGTATGTATTCATGAAGTTGGCAATATCATAATTGGCAGATCTGCAGCGAAGCTCATTGACAGATGAGCCACTGTCATGCATGCAGACATGCACATCCAGATTCAAACATAGGTGGTGTAACTCACAGAATACATCTGTGAGGATTCGCTTCAACTAAATAAACTGCACTATGAGGAACACACTAACATCTTTGCATCTGTCACACTCTGGTATTGTGAGATGGCACTACTCATTTTTAAAGTAAAGATTTAATAAGCAAATTTATGTTGGGTTCATGCATCATCTTCCGATATTTGCACAAGCTCCCTGATATTAGTCACCATGTTTGCAGTGCGAGATCACCTGAGCTTTTGCTGAGCACAAAAGGCAGAGCATCACTCTATCTAGACATTTTCGGAACACCATAACTTATAACTTATCACTTAAATGTTGGACATAGAATGAGAAATGAAAAGTCTGCAGGAATTTGTTCTTTTATTGTTTTTTTTGCTCAGATAAGGCATTTTGTTGTTGATTCACACCACAATACACAAGCAAAACTCAGCAAATAATTATACAACCTGACAAAATGTTGATCATTATCTCCAAATTTAGTAAAACTACACATTCTTAATTATCATTATATTGCAAAAATAATATTTTCCTGAAAAACACTTTTGCGAGATAGTTCGGGAAATATATCAGTTACAAGCTGCAAGTGTTGAGAGTTTTCATTTTATGATAAATTGTTGATGAGACCAGAACACGCTGATTGAAGGAACTAAAATCTCAAGTATAGAGGGGTTGGATTTTAGGTATTATCAACAACCCAGTGTGATTTCAGTGTAAGTGCCTTCTATTCAGGAAGAACTCATTATGGCTGCTGGTAATAGAAGAATGGAGGTTAATTTGAGGCAACAATAAATAAAATGCTCTGTGCGTGACATACAGTATATCAATGCAAGAGTTGAGCATTTTAGTTGATTGTGTTTGAGATGGGCATGAGTAAAGATTGAAATATGTATCCGTGTAAAAGCATGAAAGACATGGGTTTATGTTGTTGTTTTTTAATCAAGTCATTCATCAAGGCAGCTGTAATAAAGTTTCATGACAAAATGAATCAGACACTGGACTGATGGTCCTGTGGCCCTTCTTTAGTATTTCTGGCTTTTTTATTCCAGAGCTGAAGAATCCTCTTTGATGAGTCATGACACATCCCCAATGCTACAAACTCATTTCATTAGAATTATTTTTTTTTCTTAATGTAGTCTAAAGTTTAATTTATGACAACTGTCTATAGGGACTTGTCAGAAATAAAAACAACTTTTAAAACCATGAATGATAATTAAAGAATAACGAGATAAAAGTATTGTAATGGCAAGCCGTAAAATGCAAACACAAACCTATTGGCTTGTGAAGAAATTATCCGTGTGCGTGTATGTATGTGTATGTGTATGCATGTGCGTGTGTGTGTGTGTGTGTGTGTGTGTGTGTTTTAGATAAAAGTGAGCTTCACAGCTATATATGTCATCAGAACAAGATCAATTATTATCAACTAAGAATATTTATAGTTGCACAAAAATATGTATTTTGCAACTACCTTGGTCTAATAAAAGCATGTTACTGAGGGAAAATTGCATTTTCCCCTCAACAAATCATTTGGCAAGATTTTTTTTAATCTGCATTGTTTACTTCCACGTTGGCTTGCAGTCTTCATCACTGCTTTTAGTGTGTTATCACCAGCTGTTCCTTGGTTTAATAATGTGCATCCATTCATTTAATTGTGCATCACATCATCTCTTTTGTCCTTTTCCCGTGTAAGAAATGAGCAAAATATAGGTCTAAGGGTCCTCAGAAAACCTTTACTTGGTGCATGCTTTCATAATGCTTACACAAAATCAAACCTTTATTTGAACCTTCACTGAAATCACTTCTCCAACTATCTCATCAGTTTTATCTCATGCTTTCTTTTATCTATCGCAGGTGGTGGGTCAGATCGATAAACTAACGTCCGACTTTGATTTTGACCTGGAGCCAGATGACTGGACAGTGGCCACAGCCAGCAGCACATCCAGCAGTGAGCGTGGTTTGGGAGAGGCCTTCAGGCTGGACTTCCTCAATGCAGATGTGCTTTCAGATAGCTGGGAGTTCTGCAGCTACCTGGAGGCAGCTGGAGCCACTGCCCGCAGACCTGGTGATCAACCAGGCGATCTGCGAACAGAGATGGGCCGTGGGACCATCCCTACCCAGACCACTATCCCACCCCCCACCACTGCTTCGGTGTACTCTCAGATGAACGGCGGGCTACCTATCCCTAATGGACCCCGCATTATTACTCCAGATTCATCGAGCGAGGAAGCCAGCAGCTCCACGCACAGCAACAAGACTTCCCGTACTTCTGGCACAAGAGAAAGAGTCCGCTTTAGTGACAAAATTCTGTACCACGCATTATGCTGCGATGATGATGAAGAAGAAGAGGAGCAAGAGGAATTACAAGAGGACAAGAGTGGTTGTGCGACGCCAGATAGCGATAGTGAACACAGTCTGCTGACAAGTTCAGTTACCCCGAAACGTTCTTCCTCAGAGCACTCACTCCTCCATAATTGTCTGGACCCTTCCTATGTCTCCTTGCCACTGAAGGGAACATTGGGAGCTCACACACTACCCAGGAAAGGTGTCTTAAACCCTGGCTGCCGCAAAAAACGTTTGCGAAATAGCAGCACACAAACTGTCTCTGACAAGAGCACCCAAACTGTACTGCCCTATATTCCAACCAAACAGAAAACCAAGGACATCTGAATATTTTATCATAAATCTCATGACAAGGACTGTGAATTATTTAATATTAAATACATAGCTCATAGATTAATATACAAATTAATTACTAAATAAATAAATGATATATGGGAAATCTCTTGACTACCTTAAGTTATTCTGAGGCTCAGGGAAAACACAACAAAGCAAAGCAAAACAAACCATCATCAAAAGAGTTAGCAGTGGACCAAAATGTTTGTGCCTGTACTAATGATAAGAAGATACATCACATTGATTTCCTTTGTTTGATCAAATGAAACATGACAAGAAAAAGTTAAATGCAATTCTTTGAGTAGAATATTTGAAGTATTCAAAATTGGGTGTAAGGTGTGACGAAGTCCACTCTCCTCCTTTTTCATTAGGATACATTCAAAGGAAAGTGCGTGTTCACATAATGTGGATACAAAAGGCTGAACATTCTGTTCTCTGCATTCGTACAAATATTGTCTTTTTCCATGTTCCAGTTTTTTGAAATGTCAAGGGGTTTGTTGCTTTCAACAGGGTAATGTATCTACATGCACATGTCAAGTCTCATCCTCTCTTTGATGTCAACTAACAACTTTGAGTAAGTAGCACAACAAAAACAACATTTATCTGCCCTTAATTTTAGAAATAATGTGATATTTTTTCTTTGTCTGCCGCAAAAGTTGAAACACAGGTGCAGAGGGCAGGAAAATAAAAAAACGCATACCGTTTATGACAAATGCACACACACACACACACACACACACACACACACACAAGTGACATTTCCAGCTTTTCTGTTACGTCATTAGACCTAGGTTTGTAGCTGAATAGCAGTCTGCAAAAATAAAGGGATTTGTCTCTCTATTCAGTCACCCAGTGGGGAATTGAACTCAGCTGAGAAGCATTTTATTCACCAGGCCAATGGCCAATAGCCTTTCCTGATCAATATGTTAGAGGGAGGTTGCAGCAAGAAGTCTCTCTGCTGAGCCTGCATGCCAATCTCCTGGGATCTATGAACAAAAACTCACAGTCAGACCTATTAACTTACACTGAGTGGTACAAAAATTAGAATGGTGGCCCTAAAGAACTGACATTTCAAAAATGTGCATCCAAGAGTGAGAGAGCTGATTGTGGAAAGAGAGTTTTATGCTCCTCTTTCTTTAGTGCAATTGGAAACAGTTTTATAATACCCTGGCTCCCTCACCCTTACTTTTTTTAAATTTTATTTCCAGCGTGAAAATTAAATAAAAGGCAAAAGATCACAGTCTTAAAGAAGAAAATCCTAGCTGACTCCTGTGAAGTTAATCTCTGTGCCTATGATGACCTGGTCGTAGGATGCCTTCTAATCATAAGTTACTCTATTAATGTATGTAATGCTTCCTTGGTAATTAGTACAACTTATGACAGTTTTTCTTTTCCTTTTAGAGGAACACATAAATGTATTATTGAAATATGTTGCTAAATGAATTTACACAGTATACTGCACAATATAATGTAATCAATAACAATAATACAATTTAAATCAACTTTGCTTAACTTTAAGTTTTGTAGAATTTTTTTTTGCTTTGAGTAGATTTTACATCAACATCAAATTTCAAAGGACCGATTTCAGAGATGTAAAATGAGCCCTTTAACACCAGACACAATAATATAAACCACATAAGCATCAATTAAAATGAAGATGATGTATTGCACATACAGATTAATATTATTATTATTATTATTGAGTGTATGTGTGCGTTTTCGTCTGTCTACATGCAGCTCTGTGGTGCACTGACGTTGTGCCTCACACCCTCAATTGATAGACTCCAGCAATCCCACGACCTGCGACAGCGGAAGAAGCGGGTATTGAAAATGAATGAATTATTATTATTATTATTGTTACATATTATTGTTGTTGTTTTTGTTGTTATGAGACTTTGTTGATTCACTTTTGTCTTGCTCTGGCTTGGTTAATTCCAATTACCTGTAAAGGAAAAAGCAGTGAGAAGAGATCAATGGCTCACTTTCCAAAGTGTTGGTTGCCAACAGCTAGATTAGGGACCAAGGGGTCATCCCAAATATTAGCATAAACAACAGAAGTACAAACAGGCAAATTATCGCAGGAAAATAAGCTAAACCCTTATTGTGATGCAAATAGACCTGCTAGACATTATAATGGTTTTTTTTTTCTGTTTTGTTATTTTCTTTTTTCACTTAAAGTGAATATCTACAATGAAATCACCTCTTTAAATATAGAGCTGTCTGGCACTGGTGTAGAATACATTATCATTGGGGAAAGATTTGAGATATTTGGACAAAACATTAGCAATGTCTCTCTTGCCAACAGGCTCATTATTCATCTCTAATAGCGCAGAGCTTTGTCCTTGGCTCTCTGTAGGACAAGGATGGGAGGCTTCCAAAGGTTATGAAGACCTGTGCACACTGATGCCAAATCATCTGCCTACGAGGAAGATCGTTTTGTGATACCACCACATATAAAACAGATAATGTCTATGAAATACTCACTACCTTTGTGCCTTCATATACTGTATGTGATGAGATCAGTGATATTTTCAGAATAATACATCACATGGTGTATAATTTGATATTTCAGTGTCGCAGCAATTAATGGAGATCAATACAAAGAGACACCACGCATCCCTCTGGATGTCATTTCATTAGACTTGTCCATATGACAAGATTAAAATAAGTATATTTTAGAATGCTGCAAAGTTGCTAATGTCAGCTATGTTTTGACATCTGTGTTGGACATGTATTAGCTCACAATCTGGATCAATCAACTAATCACAGCCAGTGGGAATTTTTGTGACAAACTTTGAAATGGTGACTATGACAGAAAAAAATATGCATTATGACAAGAACACAAAGAAAGATATGTCCCAAGCTCCTTCCACTCCTAACCTTCACATAATATTACTATATTTTTCTATCGTGACCCCTTTGCCCCATCAGTGAGCAAAGGATAATGGATGACGACTCACTGTTTTCTCTACTGATTGGTAAGGGTCCATGAAGCGGGGCGCTCAATGCAGCCTCACTGATTACTATGGATTAGCTAACAGCCAGGGCTACGTAAGGTTGATTTGTTTCATCTATCCACCATTCATATCCTTCTGCTACTGGAAGAAACTATTTCTATTTTTTCTTCTTTTTGTACATCCTACACTACACATTTTTGCATTCATTACATTGTTTGTCAGTTACTGCATATCTAGTAATGAGCTCAAAAAGAGACAGGAAGATAATTTAAATGCAAAACTTCATGATGACAATCCTAGCTTGAACTCTTACAGATGGAAGCCAAGCTAAGAGCAGTAGAACAATGTTTTGAACTCCAAGTGCGCTCCATATGTTTATATGGTGAAGCCTTTATATGTACCTTGACTTGTATGCACAATGACTTGTCACAGTTGTCCACAGGATCACAAGACCAAGACAGAGACGTAAGGATAGCCAGACAAGGCCACCTCAGACATCAATCAACATTTGATTATAGGGGAGTGATTAATGGAGAGGCATTCAACAGCTGCAGATAAGATCAGACCTTTTCTGGTGATGAAGGACAGGGCCTATGGCTGTAAGTTGGCGGACTGTCAGTCCCTGCGACAAAACATTGCCTTCAGATGACTTGGCACACAGTAATTAAACTTAATGAGAACCCTGTCACTTTCACATACACCGTGAAGTGATTTTGACTGAACAATTTGTCAAGCAAAACTATAAGGTCATGGGAGGGGATAATTATTCTATCATAGGCCAAAATATAGGTAACCATACAGCCTTGATGAAATCATGCAACATTTTTCTGTGTTTCTATTGGAACTTGGTTAAAAACAAACAAACAAAAAAGTGTTAATGTCAGAAATGCTGCTTCAGCCACTGATAAAGAGTGAGTGTGAAATTGTATTGGCCAATATTAACTGACCCAGGGACATTTCTAAGCAGTTGAGCTGAGCAGAACCCAGAGGCTTTTCAATTGCCATTAGAGAGTCAAAGAACAGCGCTAAATACAGTAACAGCTACATTCTGTGGAAAGGACATAAAGCCAAAAGCGCTTAGAATTTTATGATGTACTCCATTAAAAAAAAAAAAAATCAGCATTGAGGGCTAAAGGCAAATTATCATTTTCCAAACATTACCCTCCTGATAATTAGAATATCTCCTCATGTGAATGTAGAACATGACATGACCAACATTTTATGAAACTGGAAGAGACTGAAAGAAATGTGAGGCTAAAATTGAACAAAATTATTTGATCTGCCACAAAAATGTTATTTTATTACATGTTGTGTTAAAATGCACAAAAATGGCATCTGTAATGACAAGTTATGCTGAGCTAGGAACACAGAAGTAGATTGATGAACAGGCAATTACACAAACTGACTGAAACAATTATTGGTGCTTAATGATTATAACCACATAATAACAAGCTATATTTAGACATGAAATGCAAGAATCAACTCAACGTGGCTATTAAAGAAATCTGTATTTTATAGGTGGACAGTAGTATATTAATGTAACTGGTGCAGCTCTGCCTACATACATCTGATTCTGATAATACAGGTAGTCGTCAAGATAGCACAAATGTGTGCCGCCATGTCCGACTGCTGTAGTTCCCCTTTCTGATGCAACCCACGCTGTTGGACTTCTTGTGGCTCTCCTGTCAACGCGTCATCTGCAGCATATTGTCATTCCTTGATCCACATCTCCACAAACTTCTGACAAGGGAATCGATGCTCAGTGTATTTATGTGCATGGGGACATTCGGGGCTACCAAGACTGATGATAATTCAGGTCAGATTGGAAGTTTGAGCCACCAATGTAAACGGTTTTGTTTTTTTCTTAATTCAACATACTGATTTGATTCCCGAAGGGAAATTAAGAAGGCACACTGTATAGTTAGTGGTTCAAACGCATGCACACATATTAGTGAGTACAGGCCCCAGTAGCACAAACACACACACACACAAGGGGGCCTGTAGGCATGCAAGGGTAGTTAGAGTGGAAGGCAGCTCCTTCATGGTGCACCTCTCATGAGCAATTAGTAAAGGGTGTGGCGCCTTGCTCTTTATTTAAGATTATTTTAGGTTTGTCCCCCTCTAGGAGCTAAATGATGTTGGCCATGTCAGATTTCTGTCTAGAAGCATTAACTGACGCTAAAGCTGAACGCTAAACTCTGAATGTTTTGCTATTTGATGTTGATTATTGGTTTAGTTAAATGACAAACTTAATGGAAATAAAACAGTAATCAAGCATAAAGTGTCATGTTGGACTTTTGAATTTGAGGAAGCACATCAGCGCGTCATTCACATACAGTAAGTACGGTGGAAAACCTCAGTGGTGTAAAGCTTGGCTTAGCCTCTACACCCCTGAGAATCCATTCAATAGAGGTAGAGATGTAAAAGTTATATTATGTAAATGAGAATAGTACTTTTGTAGTTTTTTAAATTTAAATTTAGAGTAGTAATAACATCTAAATTACCTAAAATCACAATTATAGATTTAAATTTAATAAATAATTACAAACAACTCAACTTATGGACAGCCTCTCAGAACCAATTGCATTCATAGGTAGAAGACTACATAGTAGAAGTTAGACAAAAGTCATCTTCTTCACATAGCTCCGTTTTGAAAGCTTGCCAGCATTTCCATGGCATTTTACAGATAACGTCCAAGAAAGTAAGGAATTACTGTCAGTTTAGTGAAGCCAACAAATAAGAGTTAAAAGATGGTGTACAAGGTGAGTCTCCAAGTGCCCCTTATTTAACTTAAAAGGGGTTTTTCCCATTATTCATATTTACTACTTTCTCTACACTCTACATGCTTTGTCTGTTTCTCATGCACCTGCTCTTCTATTCACTCCATCCTATGGACCTGTCGTTTCTGAGTGAAATGAGCTCTCCTCTCTAACCTAGGAGGCTGTGACTAAAGTCTTCATCAAATGTACTGCAATTCATAAGGTGCGAAGGACAGGTAAGAGTCATTCTTCTATATGACGGAGGGGAATAAGCTGGAGTTCAGTGATGCTGTTGCACTGGATGATTAATCGTACCACAAACTGACTTCTGTCTTCAGTCTGGACCTCAAGAGAAAACTGATTGTGATCACGATTATTAACACTGTAGATATTTTGCTCCAGTCGGATGTTTTTATGGTTCAAGAGTTATATCATTATTTCTAACTGTAGAGAGGGTGAGTAGAAAGACAATGGTTGTTGACTGTTAATGCTGCTGTGCATTTCCAATACATTACAAAAGTGATCATTCCCAACTGACTGCAATTAGTCAAATGTCAGGATTGGTTAGTGCTTTCACGGTGGCTTGCTGACAAATTAGCTCAGAGGTATGTCAAAAGATTAATAGCTGTGAGATTTCAATAGGTCAAGCGCTTGAAAGAAACAGCAAACTATATAGCAAACATAGCAAACCACATAGCAAACTATCCTGTCATAACAGCTCTGAACTGTTCCTGTCACGTCTGTTGTAATTCTAAACACTGTTGTATTGCCTGAACAAACATAGTTTTCTGCATATTGTGAAGACAATTAACCTCTGCATAATCTGAATACTGCAAGTTAATCTTAAAAAATCTTTTTTAAATTTACAAACAATACCTGAAGATATTCAATCTGTTAAAGTACAAGGGTAATCCCTTACGCATTCGCATATGAACACGATCGACTGCACCTCATTGCGGATTTTTAGTAGGTAGTCACGTGATACCATATGCGCATTCTATTGGCTGATCCAGAAGTGCACTACGTTCTGTGAGTCTCGGAATGCAGCGCATTTTTGTGGGACACAAACCTGCTTTAAACCGTCGATAAGAGGGTGGGATAGAACAGATAGAAGGTGGTTTAATATCAGAATGGGGTTAATAAAGGTTTAAATTACCGTAAATAATAAGATTAATGGTTTGTCACTATATTGCAGAATTCGTTATTCTTGTGTGGTTCCCGGAGCACAATATCCCCGCGAGTAACGAGGGCGCATTATAATACACTGTTGCTTCAACTAAAATAGATAGTATAAAACACATTGCAATTTTATTTGAGCTACAGCTTTCTTGCATATAGAAATGCCTAAATTCCTTGCATCACTGGATTATACAAAACACTGACATACTAAAACAAAGCAATCAGAGACTACAACATCCCGCGACTTACCATGATCTACTTTCAGGGTACCCTGAGTGTAGTACCTGACAAGTGCATACCTATGCACTAGCTTTGATCTATGGTCTTACTCACACTGGCCTTCTCCTTTGTCGTATTATTTTATCCGGTTCCCGAGTAAAAAAGTTTAAATTTGACCTTGACCTAGTTTTCTCAAAGTCAAGGTCATCATCACATTTCCATCCCCATTTGCCGCCTGAGTAATGTGCTTTTTGTTTCATCTTTCTATCTGCAACGGTTGCGAAGATATTTGGTAGACATACCAACGGACGAACAGACGGATGGACGAACACACAAACACTGACAAGAAGGCAGCCAGAGACCGCAACATCCCGCAACTTACCCTGACTTACTTTCAGGTTAAAAAAAATGGTGCGCTGCGACGGCTGTTGCATGACAAACCAGTGCAGGTCCACTACATGAACCCTAGGATTTGATCCGCCCCTTGAGTCTACGGGATTCTGTAGAGGACCAAATTACAAGTTATCCTTTATTCTATTGTTTTTTGGTTTATTTAAAACGTCAGGGCAGATAATTCAACATGAATACAAACTACTTAGGCTGCAATTTTAATTTATGGCGTCTTGGCCTTGTCCTAGTGGTCAATCAATGTGTCCTCAGTACATCAACATGGGCTATAAAGCCTGGAAAGCACACTCAGTTAATAGCTGTATGGGCTCTTTGCTAGACTAGTGTCTGGTGAACTGGGAGTTGTTTTTGGCACCTTTGGTGTCAGAAAAACAACTTTAAGTGCATTTAAAATATAAATCTATCAGATAGCAGACTTACCCCTGCTGTCCCTAGACCAGATTTACTCATCTGCACAGACATACAAGTATACAGTTGTAGCAAAATGCTACATGGTAGTAGCATCATGTAAGCATTATGGTAATCCTTTCATTACCACAAACAAAAATGACGAGAATCCCTGAATTCTGTGTAGGAGGAGTACAGGTATGTTTAGTGCAGTTTTTATGATTTTTATGTTGTGAGTTTTTTCGAAAGAAAAAACAAAACAAAAACATTGGCAGTAACTCGCTAGAGTCTCAAAAACCCATCCTAAAATAAGTCCAGCATTGGAAAATTAAAAACTTAATTCTTTCATTGTCAGTTTACTGAGTCATGGGTCTACGCTGAGCTTGGAGGTTGAATACATCCTGGACAAGTTAACAGCTTGTCCAGGGCCACATTTAAAGACCTACACCTACTCATGCTAACAGTTGTACCGACAATCAAATTAGAAAGACCACTTCTCCTATATTGTATGTTTTTGGAGGTGAAAAACAGCGAGAACATGCAGACTGCACAGAAAGATGAAATTCAACCAAGGCCCTTCTTGTAAATTTTATTTAAAAAAAAGTAATTGCAATCTCCTGAAATGTGTCTTTTCCAGTTTTTAGAAGAGCACCAGTGTGGGTTTTTTTGCAACTTTGTCTAGATATGTGTGTGAGATGAAATATGATAATCCTAATTTAATCAGCAATAAAAACTGGAACATTAAAAAAGAACAATTTTTTTTTAAAAAACATAAAAGCATGATAAGCACCACCTGGTAACATTCATTGACTATACTACATACACACAAATTACAATTTCTATCTTACAGCAGTAATCCTCCTCCTCATGGTCTATGTTGCAACCTCCAGATGTCATCCTGCAGGAGGGTGTCGAGGATGACCGTGCTGTCACACTTGTTTTCCTAACCCACCCTGTAGGTTTTTACAGATTTTAAAGAGTTGAGGAAAAACACAACCCCCAGCCATGGCAACCTTGGTTTTCTTTTTAAAATTCTCTTGGATCATTTTAGCAATGGAGTGGTAATTTGGGGTTAGGTTTATAGAGGTATTAGGGCTATTTCTGTAATAAATGTGTTTCACACTCAACAGAAGAAAAGAAAAAATCAACAAAAAGCAAAAAAGCATTTCCAAAATGTAATTGGATATAAAAATATCAGATAAACTGCCCTATACAGAGATGAATCACTGATTCAAAGAAAGGCTTTTGAAAACTTAACATGTGTAATTTATTAATTTCAAGAAGCAGCATCACCTCATTGGTTTGGATATGTAAATATGCAGTCTGTAGATTTCCATAGTTGACACTACTAAAAGAGTGATGAAGAATTCAGCTTTGTGTTTGTGAACTTGATTTACCTTGTGCTGTAGAGAAAGTGTCACTGGCTGATGGATTCATGTGTTTTTGGTTTTTGGTAAGTGACTCTGACAAACAATATCACTATTTCTCTGCATCAGAAAAAGACTCTTTTAAAACCATAGTGATTATTGTGTTCATTGTGGCATTATTTTGCTTATGAAACAGTGGGATTTGGGTATTAATAACATCTACACTAAAAAAAAAAAGATTCTACCTTTAAAGGTCCTACTTTTGAAGCAACAGCTGTGCAGCCATAAATCTCTTGATGTCAAAACTTCATTCATTCTTCCACCCAGTCTTTAAACATACCCCGCTCTGTTGTCAGACATCTATGTTGGTGGTCTCTACCATCAACTCCTAAAAGGCAAATGTGCCTGGCAAGCAGCATGGTGAGATGTAGTTACCATTTATTTTCACAAATGAGAATAGAGGAAAGAAATCCCTTCGGTAGGCCAGGAACCATCATCTATGGCACACTGCCGAGTGTCTTATGACAGCTGTTACGAGCAGCAATCCCAACACTGAAGGCCACCTTTGTGCCCCAAGTCACAACACCCATCTGATAATTGAAATGAAGACCTTTTTTTTTCATTTATTTTTTTTGGAAATGTCCTGACTAGACCTAAAATTCAGACCGAGGTGGAGAGCAGTGTTTGGGTATTTGGCTTGAACATTGTAACAGAAGTGCAAGTAATGTAGGCTTACCAGCGAGATGACAATTACGGGAGAACACCAAGTCCTCGCTGTGGATACAAACAGCCCAGACATGGAAACAGCTTCCCAATCTCAGTTTAGTGAATAAGGTTTATGAATAACATCTTCAGAGTAGACAAAAAGCAATAACTGAAAAGCAGCTGGAACAGCTGTGAATATTGTTCCTGAAGAGCAAAACCATATATTCAATTAATTTTTTGTCACACAAACATAATTTATGGTTCATCAACATTGTTGAGGGTTTATGAAACCCTTGTGGTTTTAGATTATTCACCTCAAGCAAAACATGTTTTTACATTTGGAAGTTTTTAATTGGCCTTTTTTACTCTCCGTAACCAAATGTTAAAAAAAGCAAAACTATTGAAATGTTTCCACTTTTACACCAATCCTGCTTTATGTGCGTTCAATTGCCCCTTGGAAACAAACTTTTTTGAGTTGACTTGAATTGACTTGACTTGACGTGAATTTAATTGAATTGGATTGGATTGAATTGGATTGAATTGAAAAGTACCCAAATTAAATTCCTTCAGATTGTCGTCTACGGCATCAGTCTGCTTTAAAACAAGCAAAACTAAACAACTCAGTTGTACGTAGCAAACTCCTCCAGGGTCAAGTCAGTGGCGCAGCAGTTCGACTGAAATTGTTCATTGTTGCACAATCTCTTAATAATCCAGCTTTTTAGTTTGGCGTCTGACTACAAACATGCCGGCCATGCACAAGAGTTTGTAGTAATAAAAGTTATAGATCAGTCTCTGCTCAAAAGCAGCAGTAGGTTTTTGTTGGTTGTTTGTTTGTGTTTGTTTGTTGTTATTTGTCTGTTTTGTTTTGTTTTTTGTAGTGGAGTACATTTGCACCTATAGGAATAGCAAAAGGCATAAGAAACAAATTAATGTTGGTGGCTAAACCATGATAGTGACCATCAAAACATATAATCAAAAAATCCTATTAACATAAACATATATCATGGACACATTATGGTCAAGTTATTTCAGATTATTATGCATTATCACAAAATTTTTAAATCAATGAGAGATGACAGAATTGCATTACAGACATGTGGCATAATGAATGAATGCATAAATACGTAAATATAGCATGGAAATTATACTTCTTAAAAACGGATAATTATGAACCTCTAGGTGAAAAAATGTGCTCATTTTTAATTGCATTATTGAAACTCCAGTTAAACACTGTGATCTTTGCGTTGATTAGTAGTAATCAGTTTATAAATGCATGTAGTAGTGTAATAGTTACGTACAATATTGAAGTAGATGAAAATAGTGTAATAGCTGACAGGGACTCTCTTTTATCTTCAAAAACTATTACAAAGATGTACTTATGCCACATGTCAAAAGCAGACATGTCAAAACGACACCTTCTGACGATCTGAAGGTCAGGTTGAACTTGCAACATCTCTGCAAAGGAGCTTAATCTGCAATCACACACAGCAAAATACAACTACACATTGATTCCTGCTATTCAACTGCAAACAGGTCTTTCAAGTGAAAACCACAATAGAAACTCTTATCATTCCTTCCCATATCATTTCATTGATCACAGCAGGAACCGAATTCATTTATTATTGAGGGCTTTTGAACATGTCAGAGTCCCTGTCTGTTTATTGCTTTACGAACCTCCTGTGTTCATTATTATTAATCCTCTTGCCTTTAATTAACATAACAAAATTATTAATGTCTTCTTTTAATCTTTATTATCATGTGGTAAATCCCTTTAGCAGCTGAGAAGCATACCGAATCACAAGGAAATGGGCTGTGATGTGTTATTCCAGCATGTTTTCTAACTTGCTACTGTGGTTAAACAGACACTCATATTTATCCAGTGTCTCAGAGTAGGAAACTAGTTCTCTGTTGTCCAAATTCTCACAGTGACACGTATTTGTTCTTCCTTTAAATCCTGTGAATGGATTGAATTATTTTCTAATCAATACATGTTCATCAATTCAACAGCTACAGCATAGCTCTCAATATTTGCAACAGTTTGTCATTTGTCCATAATGACTGCAGATTTGCAGTGACCCCAGGTCAGGAATTAGTTATTTGATTTTTTTTTTTTTTTCATTTCACACCATTTGATTTATTTGATTGCTGTTTGAATGTTAATAGACTTTCTATAAACATTACAAGATAAGAAAAGTGTTTGCAAGCTGGACAGACATCAGGGCTTGTGACTAATTTTGTTTTGATTGCTGCAAAAATTACTAATAAATGATTTGATTTGCAACTTCATCATTTATTGAGTAGGTTGAGTCATTGATTAGTGAATAAAATGATGTACTTTTTTAACATGAATTTAACATTGAAAAATAAATTTTATTTTCAGTCTTGGGCATCACGGTGGCGCAGTGGGTAGCGCTGTTGCCGCACATCAAGGCGGTTCCGGGTTTGCATCCCGCTCTGTACAGAGTTTGCATGTTCTCCTTGTGTCTGCGTTGGGTACTTACAGGGTTCTCCGGCTTCCTCCCACCTCCAAAAACACACGCTTCAGGTTAATTGGCCATTCCAAATTGACCATAGGTATGTGTGTGTGCGTGTTTGTCTGCAGCTCTGCATGGCTCTTAAGTGCACTGGCGTCATGCCCGGAGTTTCCCCCGCCTCACACCATCAGTCAACTGGTTTAGGCTCCCAGTGACACGCGACAGCGGATGAAGTTGCTGAAAATGAATGGAGGTAGGAATTTCCCGTCTTTTTCCGAGTATCATTTGACATTCATACACCGGAGTCTGTTTTTAGTGAGGCACCATCTTTCCTATATCCAACTGAATTCAAGTCAGCCTGAGTGTGCTGGTTGCTCATCAGCAGCTATAAGAAAACATAGAACCCATCGTTAATTGAATAGTGTAAAGCATTGTGCAGTGGTACCTCTACTTACTAAATTAATTGGTTTCGGAAGAAATTGTAGATGCTTTTCGGCCATATTCTTTGGCGAGATCACCCAAACGCATCCCTTTTTCATGCTTTTCTATGATCTCTTGCTTTGTTTGTATGGACTACAAAACTATTTTCTTCATCTTTTCTTTTCCTCTTTACTCTGTAACTTTCTTGGGGTCCATAGTCAATGCGTACTCTAAAAAGTTATTATATTTGCGCAAAACTATCAGAACACCTCACAGGTCGAGTGCCGAACGCCGAACACACTCCATAAGCACCGATCGAGCTCCACACAGAGGTGGAGTGGCATCCCTTTTAGCCAATGGGATGCCAGGATGATACGTAATAGGTAATAGCCAATGGCAGAGCAGCTATGAGAATGTTGCGTTCATGAACCTGTGGGAGATTCGAGTATCAGCCAATACTGTGTTTTTACATTACGTAAGTCGAAATTTCTTTCGGAAAGAGGTCATGTTTTCCTGCTGAAAAATTTTGTAAGTACAGACAATTGTAAGTACAGGTATCAGGTACAGGTATTTTTTATAACCATTAAAAATGTAATGGTTATAAAATGTAGTGTCAGAAACCATTACATTTTATAAAGTTGGTAGGTTTGATAAATATCAAGTTTGTAGCATTATTGTCCTGTTTGTCTCAGGGCATAAGTCTGCATGGCTGAAGTGACAAAGTTGTCTCAACTTGACCCATAAATAAGCAGTAACTTCTAGCAGTTATCATTCTGGCTGTATGACAAACATGTATGATTGCATGATTTTTGATAAAGAACCTTTTGATAAAGAGTCACAGCTACCTTTTAAACTTTTCTATCTATTGACTGTGATGGCATGAGGTTTCCAGAAAAACACATTTAGAAAACAAGGCTCTTTGAGTAAACAGTGTTTTCCAGTTTTGTAACATCCATAAATCATAGGGTTACAACCTAGCTACAACATCATTCTAAGTCTATCCATCAGATACTGTAGTGCCATAGTGTGATTTTCAGTGTCAGCACAATGTGTATAAAGCACTAAATCAGAAAGCCTTTGTGTGTGTGTGTGTGTGTGTGTGCGTGCGTGCGTGCGTGCGTGCGGGCGTGCGTGCGTGCGTGGACAACATTCCTACCATGCATAGATGATAGCCACATCTGACATTAAGTTGAAAGAGATAAAGGAAGCAAACATTGCAATTATCAATTTAATTATAATTGCTTTTGTGATAAAATGTGATTTGTGTACAAAAAATACATTATAAACGAGCAATTGTTTATCTTAAATGAATATTAATAGAAGAAGGTTTTCATCATTATTGACGTTTATAGCTTTGACAAGCTTTGTCTTATTGTGCCGGTCCCAAGCCCGGATAAATACAGAGGGTTGCATCAGGAAGGGCATCTGGCGTAAAACGTTTGCCAAATCAAAGATGCGAATCAAACTATTGATTTCCATACCGGATCGGTCGAGGCCCGGGTTAACAACGACCGCCTCGCCGCTGTTGACCAACAGGGCGCCGGTGGAAATTGCATTACTGTTGGTCGAAGAAGGAGAGGAGGAAAGTGCGTTCGCACGAAGAAAGAGAAGAGGAGCGCCAAGAGTATAGGACTAAGAGTAGGGACGTTGAATATTGGAACTATGACAGGAAAAGGTAGAGAGTTGGTTGACATGATGTAGAGGAGGAAGGTAGACGTACTGTGTTCCAGGAGACCAGGTGGAAAGGTAGCAACGCTAGAAGTTTAGGAGCAGGGTTCAAGTTGTTCTATCATGGTGTAGATAGGAAGAGAAATGGAGTAGGAGTTATCTTGAAGGAGGAGTTTGTTAGGAATGTCCTGAAGGTATAGAGTGTCCAATAGAGTGATGAGTCTGAAGCTAGAAATAGAAGGTGTGATGTTCAATGTTGTTAGTGGGTATGCTCCACAGGTAGGATGTGAGCTGAAGGAGAAGGAGAAATTTTGGTTGGACTTTGATGAAGTGATGCAGAGCATATCTAGAAGTGAGAGAGTTGTCATTGGAGCATACTTCAATGGACATGTTGGTGCAGGTAACAGAGGTAATGAGGAAGTGATGGGCAGGTTTGGTATCCAGGAGAGGAATGCAGAAGGACAGATGGTAGTTGGCTTTGCAAAAAGGATGGAAATGGCTGTAGTGAATACTTTCTTCCAGAAGAGGCAGGAAAATAGGGTGACCTGTAAGAGTGGAGGTAGGAGGACACATGTAGATTACATCTTGTGTAGATGGTGTACTCTGAAGGAGTCGGTGACTGCAAAGTAGTGGTAGGCGAGAGTGCAGCCAAACAGCATAGGACGGTGGTGTGTAGGATGACTCTGGTGGTGAGGAAGATGAAGAGGGCAAAGGCAGAACAGAAGACGAAATGGTGGGAGCTAAAAAAGGAAGGGTGCAGCATGACTTTTAGGAAGGAGTTAAGATGGTGTCTGGGTGGCAAGGAGGTACTTCCAGATGACTGGAAAACTACAGCTAATGTAATCAGGGAGACAGGTAGGAGAGTACTTGGTGTTTCATCTGGAAAGAAAGTAGATAAGGAGACTTGGTGGTGGATTGAGGAGGTACAGGAGTGTATACAGAGAAAGAAGTTAGCTAAGAGGAAGTGGGACACTGAGAGGACTGAGGAGAGTAGACAGGAGTACAGGGAGATGCAGCGTAAGGTGAAAGTAGAGGTAGCAAAGGCCAACAGGTTGGCAAGACAGAGAGACAGAGATGGGAAGGATGTGCAGCAGATTAGGGTGATTAAGGATAGGGATGGAAGTCTATTGACAGGTGCCAGTAGTGTGATGGGAAAATGGAAAGAGTACTTTGAAGAGTTGATGAACGTGGAAAATGACAGAGAACAAAGACTAGAAGAAGTGACTGTTGTGGACCAGGATGTAGCAAAGATTAGTCAGGATGAAGTGAGGAGGGCACTGAAGAGGATGAAGAGTGGAAAGGCAGTTGGTCCTGATGATATACCTGTAGAGGTATGGAAGTGTCTAGGAGAGGTGGCGATAGAGTTTCTGACTGGGTTGTTCAACAGGATCTTAGATAGTGAGAAGATGCCTGAGGAATGGAGGAGAAGTGTGCTGGTGCCCATTTTTAAGAACAAGGGAGATGTGCAGAGTTGTGGCAACTACAGAGGAATAAAGCTGATGAGCCATACAATGAAGTTATGGGAGAGAGTAGTGGAAGCTAGACTAAGGGCAGAAGTGAACATTTGTGAGCAGCAGTATGGTTTCATGCCAAAAAAGAGTACTACAGATGCGGTATTTGCTTTGAGGATGTTGATAGAGAAGTACAGAGAAGGCCAAACGGAGCTGCATTGTGTTTTTGTAGATCTGGAGAAAGCTGATGACAGGGTGCCCAGAGAGGAACTGTGGTATTGTATGAGGAAGTCTGGAGTGGCAGAGAAGTATGTTAGAGCAGTGCAGGACATGTATGAGGACTGTAAGACAGTGGTGAGGTGTGCTGTAGGTGTGACAGAGGAGTTCAAGGTGGAGGTGGGACTAGATCAGGGATCAGCTCTGAGCCCCTTCTTGTTCGCTATGGTGATGGACAGGCTGACAGACAAGGTTAGACAGGAATCTCCATGGACTATGATGTTTGCAGATGACATTGTGGTCTGCAGTGAGAGCAGGGGAAAGGTGGAGGAAAAGCTAGTGAGGTGTAGGTTTGTCCTGGAAAGGAGAGGAATTTTTTTTATTTATTTATTTTTTATTAAATTTTATATACTGGTTTGATCCCCGAAGGGAAATTAAGAACGCACACTCTAGCTACTGATTACAAACACATGCATACATATATATTTGTGAGTACAGGCCCCTGTATCACACACACACACAAAGGGGCCTGTAGGCATGCAGGGGAGGTAGAGTGGCAGGCAGCTCCTTCTTGGTGCGCCTCAAATGAGCAATTTGTAAAGGGGACGGCACCTTGCTCAAGGGTGCCTCAGCAGTGCTCCGGAGATGAGCTGACACCTCCCACTGTCAGCTCACCTCCGGGTATTTTGGGGGGGGGGGAGCAGGAATCGAACCGCCGATCTTAAATCATAGGACGACCCTCTCTACCGCCCGCTTTACCACTGAGCCACTGCCGCCCCAATGAATGAAGGTTAGCCGCAGTAAGACAGAGTTCATGTGTGTGAATGAGAGGGACCCAAGTAGAAGAGTGAGGTTACAGGGAGAAGAGATCAAGAAGGTGGAGGGTTTTATGTACTTCGGGGTCAACAGTCCAGAGCAATGGAGAGTCTTGAAAAGAGGTGAAGAAGCGTGTACAGGCAAGATGGAACGGGTGGAGGAAAGTGTCAGGTGTGATGTGTGATAGAAGAGTTTCAGCTGAAATGAAAGGAAAGGCGTACAAAACTGTGGTGAGACCAGCGATGTTGTTTGGTCTAGAGACAGTGTCACTGAGGAAAAGACAGGAGACAGAGCTGGAGGTAGCAGAGATGTAGATGCTGAGGTTCTCTCTGGGAGTGACCAGGAAGGATAGGATCAGGAATGAGTACATCAGAGGGACAGCACATGTTAGAGGTTCTGGAGATAAAGTCAGAGAGGCCAGACTGAGATGGTTTGGACATGTCCAGAGGAGAGATAGTGAATATATTGGTAGAAGGATGCTGAGTTTTGAACTGCCAGGCAGGAGGCCTAGAGGAAGACCAAAGAGGAGGTTTATGGATGTAGTGAAAGAGGAAATGAAAGTAGTTGGTGTGAGAGAAGAGGATGCAAAGGACAGAGCTAGATGAAAACAATTGATTCGCTGTGGCGACCCCTGAAGGGAAAAGCCGAAAGGAAGATAGCTTTGACAAGAATGATTTTGCTAGAAATGCACAGTTTTAAGAAGCTGTAAATGAGTTCTAAGAACAACAGAGTGGGAATAAGAAGATTGAGATTTTGACAAACTCAGTCAATGAGACAGGAGATAACACCAAAGACAGGAAGCGTGAATTAAAATTAAAATAAGACTACCATTAAATGGTACCATTAAACCCTCTGCTTTTCCTTGACACCACAAGAAAATTTTGGAATCAGAAGTTTGTTTCTACTGTTCTGATGATATATGCATTGGTTATCATAGAATTCGGGCAATGCAGGTAAAGAAGTTGATCCCTTCTATTTAATAAAATTAACTGTTGGAACTCAGACTCTGGCGAAGTCATTAAGCACATTAAAGCACACAGGGCTGATTATGTTTCAGACTATGCAACAAATATCACTCCTGATATTGTCATAATCATATAGAGTACAACTTTATGCATTTAGACATTTTAATACTGTGCTGAAAACTGACTACCAGCAGCACTGTTTGCTCTGACATCTGATTAGGACTGAAACCTTATATCACTGATTTTTTTCAGCAGGCATAATCTCATAACGTTGCGTATTAATAAATGCTAATGTTTATCAATGAGGCACCTGTGTGTGTGTAGTGACATGATAAAAGGGGATTAAAATTGATATTTATTTTTCATATCATTAAGTTACATTACTGTAACTGAAATATTCACCATTTACTGTCTTAGTTGAACATCCAGCAGATCTTTGCTGAAACAATGATTTAACAGTACGACCAATTATAATGCTCAGTGATCCAATAGTCAGTTCTGCACACACACATCAAAACACGTGTGTTAACATATGCAGGCACACAGTAATGGTGACAATATTCTCATATTGCAAGGCTCAGTAGCTTCATTTTACACTTACTCATGCGCAATTGAGTGAAATTAGCCTACTTTCGGCCATAGCTACACAGTCAATTTACTGTGAGAGCTGCTTCCCAAGAAGTCAATAGAATGTATTGTATTACATCCTGGCAATGATGAGGGGAGACGTCCAAAGGGATAATGCAGGCTGAAATGCTGCATACCTTAGAGATTGCTGTTTGAATCTACAGTATAATGTGGGTAAGCAGAAAAATAACAGTCTCATGCTTTAGTGTGGAACAGAAGGTTTCAGAGATAAACTACATAAACTACTTCTAACCATTCATGTTAACCCATGATAAAGCTCAAATCTAGCAAATTCTTGCTTGGTGCATCATTCCTGCCCTATTTGTTCCCTGGTAGCGGTGAATGCAAGGCTAGACCACGTTAGAGGATTTTGATCCAAACTGAAGCTTAATTAAATTCTTAGTCATTCAATTGACCCAACAGCTGGTGATTGTTGGAAATGAAGCACGAAGAGTGTGTTTTATTAAAAATGTAATGTTAAATTATATGAGCAATGTCAATTCAAATGTGACTTCGTACCTGTCTTTGTGATACTCATTAAAATAGAAGTTCAGCACACATCTTATTAAAAGTCACAGTTGGTGTCCATATCTCTTGTTGGCAATGTGAGTAAAAGCTGGCATTGATGTCACTGAATAAACAGATGTACTAAAGGTGGGTGTTGAGATTACTGGCACGGATATTTCTTTCTGAGTTCCAGAATAAGCAAAGAAAAAATATTATGCCATCTTTTCATGGAAACTCTTCACTAAAGGTTTCTGCCACCTGAGCTATATCTCCTGCTAGAGCAGAGATATAAGTAAGAAACATATAATCGTTTTTTCTCCATCATTCAGAGTACTTCCATATAGTGCTCCAGTGACAATGCTCCATTTCTTTTAGTCATCACATGTGTTGTAGTAGTCATAGAGGGGGGAAAAAACGTATTACAATATAAGTTGAAAGCCTATTCTGATTTTTTAAAAAAAATAATTTCCCAGCAGAGCTGTTCTTCCACTGGACAATGAAAACACGTCTTGATTCTCCTAGGACTTAAACTCTTAGACTCTAAATGCAGCTATAACACATACCCCACTCCCAGCTTAGTTTATTTTATGATTCTTCCTCAGTTCAGTGGATTTACAACCCCTCTCACTTTTGTACTGAGCTTTGGGGGATTTTGATATTCATCCACCCGCTCTCTTTGGTAAACAATGTTAAAATCTCGCTGTTCCAGGTTTTCTCAATACATGTTTACAAGTGTAACATGGATTCTGAGAGGGTTTGATTCCTGCAGTGATATCAATCTTCCTTGCTAACATGAAGGTTTGAGTGATGATAAAGGCCAGATGATACCTTTGAACTCCAACCAGCACAGCATGAGAAGGTATCCACTGGAATCATGCTGCTCATTTCCTGTCTTGGGCATTAGTCTGGCACAGGTCCAGTTACTGACACATTTTAAATCACATTTTATCATCTACCTCAAAGGTCCCATATTATGCTTTTTTTAAAAATCCATGTCATTCAGATGCCTGATGTCCAACTACACTGTATTTGAAATGTCTTACCCCAAAGTGATCAGTGGTCCACAATATCTTTTGGTGAATATTGATAAATCCTCTCCTGCTCTCAAAAGGTCTGTTTTAATGGGGCGTAGCTCTCACCTCCCTATCTCCACCCCTCCCCGCTCTGAGCCTTCCCTATCTCCCTCTCCCCTCTGAGCTGCCCAATCAACACTGCCGTACCCCGCCCGTTCACGTGCATTTGTTTACTTGCGCCACTCGAACACGCCTGCATCACAGATCGATCGATCGCCATAGTCTGGAACTTTTTTAACTTTCAGTGACTTCGCTGCTACATATTTCGCTACAATTCTTCTCGTGTTTCCCACTCTTTTTTTTTCATGACATAACGGTTGATTTTTCGGCACTAAGCGTGTACTTGCTTCCTCAGTCTTTGCTGAACAATGACTCGTGGCTCATTTTGTAAACATGATGAGACAGGCCGGTCTCATCATGAGATAATTACATCTCGCTTCAAAGCGGTGATGTATTATTAATGTTCAAGCTGTGTTTTCCGAAAATCATCATGGACAATGGGAGCTAAGCTAACGCAAACTAATGAAACATGGAATTTTACTGGTAAGACCAGTTTTTCTCTTGTACTCTCAGACATGGGTGTGTGTGTGTGCATGTATACACGCAGCTCTTTGATCACTTAGGAGAGCCAAAGCTGCTTTCATTCACCAAAAAACTGGCAATTGTTCTGAATTAGTAATTAATGTGCAGCTGGTTATGTGTTCGCTGTGATGCTGGGGATAGCCTCAGGCGGACACACACACACACACACACACACACACACACACACACACACACACACACACACACACACACACACACACACACACACACACACACACCTGACTGCTAACTAGTTAGTCAAATGCTAGCTGATTTCAACAGCTTGTGAGGAACTTCCATTGTGTAGCTCTGAACCATGTCATTACCACACACTGCTACGTAGCCCGATCACAAACCAGTCACGCACCAACACACACACACACACACACACACACACACACACACATGACTGAAACAGACCTAACTAGTTAGCCAAATGCTAACTGAGTTCAACAGTTTGTGAGGAACTTTCAGTGTGTAGCTCTGAGGTAGGACATTACCGCACAATGCTCCCGTAGCCTGAACGAACTCCCCCCTAGGTGATTGCTACGCCCTTGGGCATGTCAACCAATCAATTTCGTCAATCACAGAGCAGATTTGTGACACCACAAATACCACTCTAGCAAAATCTAATCGTTTTGATTCGGTCCGGGCCAGGAATTCTGAAAACTCCAAATATCTATTAATGCAAGAAGCGTTTGTTTACCAGATTGTAGGAGTTGGTCGGGTTAGGGAGGACCATTTTGTATATGTAGAGACCTGAAACAGTGTGATTTTCATAATAGGACCCCTTTAATTACTTTGCCACCAGAGAATGTGAAAAGAGATGAACAGGGTTCAGGTCTTTTGCACCCACTGTCAGCTGGCATATTGTTTCAAAGGACTGCTACTCAAACTTGTTTCTGACTTGTAATGCTCTCGTTTTTGAAGCATTGCATATGATTACTCATAATCATTATTCACAAGAATTATAAATAATTATAATCATAAATATTTGGTATAGTGGGTGCACTCCAGTATTAAAATGAGGTAATGATATTAAGAATGCAACATAATCTGCAGCATTGCCTCTGGAAATGTATATCATTAAATGCATATTGAAATTCATAAGCTTTCTTCAAACCCTTATTTTCAGGAACCCGCAGGATATTTAAAGTTACCGCTTCTGTGAAAAAGCTCTGTCAGTAATCTCCTTTCATTGTCAAATGTCCAGCATTTTAGCTATTGATATATGGCAGAGACATCCAGCATTTCATAAAGGTCACAAGCCTGTGTGCTTCTTCAACCTTAGGTGTCCAATACTTCTACAGCCCCTCACTGAGTGAGAACAGATGGAGCCAAATCAAAACAACGGGAAGCCAAAGAAATACATTTGAGTCGTATGGGCTGACAGGACAGGACTGAGCCACACATGCTGTGTTTGACATATGTGGAGCTCTTTCAGTGGGTTCCAGAGGGGTGCATTTTGTCATAACCCACATGGCCCCATATTGTGCAGACATACTGGGATCTCTGTGATATGGTGCTACTTGACAGGAGACCAGAGAGAGGCCAAGTGTCACCAATTGTATGTCCTCACATTCTAAAAATAACAAAGGTTGAAATACATGTCTACTATACGGAACTGCCTCATATTGGTTTGTGTAAATATTGATTTAATCATGCCAAGTACCGAGTCTTAGCACTTTCATTTTCAGTAGGATGAATAAGTCACCAGATCCATTGAACTGCCTCCACAGATCTTCAGTGTTACAACAGCTGCAATAGAGCTTTTTTTTTCTATATCTATAAGTATTTCTTTTTCATTTTAAGGCTGGTAGTTCCTGATAGTGAAGTTGCAAGCTGTGCCAAGGCTTCAGAGCTTGGCACAGCTTGCACAAAATGACAAAGTTGAACAATCTCATGCAAACTGTGCATCATCTGGATGACAACATGAAGCAGTATTGGAGGGCACACACTGATGGCTGCACTACCATGTGGGTATAGTGTTGTTTTTCTGAGTCAAATATTAGAAGACTGGAGGTCACATAGAATTTACAGATGAAGCTCTGTCAGGTTGCTTGGGGATCATACATGAACAATCAGCTTTCAGCAGTCAAAAAACTCATCGCTTCAGAAACTTAACCTGGCCAAGATTGGTTCCTGCTCATACCTGAGCACCAATTATATCCAGGACAGCCAAACATCATTTAACTCCAACAGGTGAACAACCCAGTCAATAATTATAAAAAACAAACAAACAGGCAAGATGTGACAGATTTTTCATACAGGAAGCCTATAAGAGCTTGAGATTACTAACTCAAGTTGTCAGCAATCTCAATGTTGGTGAGCATTCCCATACACATAAATTCATTGCACATTCATTCCCTGCTCAGAAGTTCGCTGAGATGTGGATAAAATGATAAAATTCTGCAGATGAGGCACCAACTGGAAAACCGAAAAAAGTCATAGGCAGTCTGACATTGGAGCCAACTGTCCATTTTTAAAAAAAAAGTCCCTCTCACCCTTGTAGGGTGGTATCTGTGTGTCATCCTCAAGCTCAGGTCTTCTACCAGAGGCCTGGGAGTCTGAGGGTTCTGCGCAGTATCTTAGCTGTTCCTAGGACTGCGCTCTTCTGGACTGAGGCTTCAGATGTTGTTCCAGGAATCTGCTGGAGCCATTCTTCCAGTTTGGGGGTCACTGCCCCAAGTGCTCCTACTACCACGGGGACCACATTAACCTTAATCTTCCACATATGTTCCAGCTGTTCTTTCAACCCTTGATACTTCTCAATCTTTTCGTGTTCCTTCTTCCTGATGTTGGCGTCAGCTGGAATCGCCACATCTATCACCACTGCTCTCTTCTGCTCTTTGTCCATCACCACTATGTCCGGTTTGTTAGCCAGTAGCTGTTTGTCGGTCTGGAAGCTGAAGTCCCACAGGATCTTAGCCTTGCCGTTCTCAACATCCTTCGGTGGTATGTCCCATTGGGATTTGGGTACTTCTAGTCCATACCGGGTACAGATGTTCCTGTACACTATCACAGCTACTTGGTTGTGCCTTTCCATGTATGCTGTGCTGGCGAGCATCTTACACCCTGCTACCACATGCTGGACCGTCTCTGGGGCTTCTTTACATAGCCTGCACCTTGGGTCAGATCTACTGGGGTAGATATTTGCCTCCATTGCTCTTGTACTTAGGGCCTTTTCTTGTGCTGCCATGATCAGTGCCTCTGTACTGTCTGTCAGTCCAGCTTTACTCAGCCATTGGTAGGTCTTCTTGATATCAGCCACTTCCTCTATCTGACGGTGGTACATGCCTTGTAGGGGCTTGTCCCTCCATGTTGTCTCCTCCTCCTCTTCCTCCTCAGGTTTCTGCTGTCTAAGGCATTCACTGAGCAGTTCATCTGTTGGGGCCATCTTCCTGATGTACTCCTGGATTTTCAATGTTTCATTCTGGACAGTGGCCCTGATGCTCCCTAGTCCTCGGCCTCCCTCTTTCAGCTTAGTGTACAGCCTCAGGGTGCTGGACTTGGGGTGAAACCCTCCTAGCATGGTGAGGAGCTTTCTAGTCTTCATATCTGTGGCTTCTATCTCCTCCTTTGGCCAGCTTATGATCCCAGCAGAGTATCTGATGACTCGCAGTGCATACATGTTGATGGCTTGGACCTTGTTCTTGGCATTCAGCTGACTTCTCAGGACTTGCCTTACTCTCTGGAGGTATTTGACTGTGGATGACTTCCTTGCGGCCTTCCTTGCTAGCTGTCCTGTATGTGTCCTATCCTGCCCCCTGGTAGGTAAACCCAATCAGTTCTGATCATCTTGCCTCTTCTTGACACCATCCGGCCAAATTTGTCTAATCCGAATGGCATCCCTATGTCGTTGCTTTAGATCCTGGTGGTGTGGATCAGTGAGTCAATTTCTCGCTCATTCCTGGCATACAGCTTGATGTCATCCATGTAGAGGAGATGGCTGATTGTTGTCCTGCTTCGGAATCGGTATCCGTAGCCACTCTTTGTGATGATGTGACTGAGGGGGTTCAGGCCTAACTCTTTTCTGTGCCCCACTCATATATTGATCCATGTGCTTACTCATCTTAGCCGTCATGATGCCTGACAGGAGCTTCCATGTTGTACAGAGACAGCTTATTGGCCGGTAGTTGGATGGGGTGGATCCCTTCTGTGGGTCTTTCATGATCAGGACTGTCCTGTCTTCAGTTAACCATTCTGGATGCGTCTCATCCCTTAGCAGCTGGTTCATCTGTGCTGCTAGACACTCATGGAGTGCTGTCAGCTTCTTAATCCAGTATGTATAGATCATATCGGGGCCTGGTGCTGACCAACTCTTCATCTTTGACACTCTTTCTTGGATGTCTGGTTACTGGTTCTTCTTCTGGGAAGCAGCTATGGTCAGTCCTCAGGTCCACTACCCACTGGGCATCGGTGTTGTGTGATGCTTCTCTTTCCAATATGCCCTTCCAGTATTTCTCCACTTCAACTCTTGGTGGGTCTGACCGGCTGCTATTTCCCTGCCACTGAGAGTACACCTTTGCTGGTTGAGTGGAGAAATTATATATATATATATATATATATATATATATATCTTTATGCTATGTATAAACAAAATGTAATGTGTTGCATTGAACTGCTAGGCTTAGGCATTAAGCCCAGCAGTTCAATGCTACATTAGGTTTTACAACCATAACACACCATCTCCAACTGAACAGAAGATTGCCACATGGTGTTTTCTAATGCAGGCTTCAGGGTTTAACAATAAGAAAAACGGAGTGGCAAAGTAAAAAATAGAAATATCTGTTTCTGTTCATCCTTTTATTGTGATTATGACAATTTACTGGGAGTCAAATGCTAATTTTTACATGGAGGGAATATCATAGAGGAAATTTGAGCACATTCCTCAGCTGAAGCTTACCATTTGTGCTCAAAACTGAAGAACTCTTGATCAGAAGGGGCTGCTCTACAGACTGGGTCATGACCCCTACAGCTAGAAGCCAAATCCGTCTAATTGAAACTAGGTGTGGATAAGTGAACTGGGATAAAGGTTGTTTTTTTTTTTTAGGTAAGAAAAAGTAAGAGTACAATAGTCAACCTTTTTCTTTACCGGAAGATTTTTACAGGAGTCTAAAATTTTGCTAAGGGCAACATCTAACTGTCTATAATGAGGATGGTGCTCACACCAAGCACAAGTACAGGATTACACAGGGTTATTCTGCATCTCTCCATCACACACGTGCATCTTCAGGCACGGCTTTTACCTGCTCCAAGGAAAATGGACCGATATGTAAGTGTGTTAGACCTTCACCAATTATAACTGGTTTTCCATAAAAATTCCCAACTGAGAGTAACATCTCGCTGAAGAATGAATCTTCTGCTTGAACGTCACATTAAATATGATAATATATTCTACACTTTAAACACAAAGTGCTCATTAAAAGATTTATCTTATGTTACCATACATTAAATGTAATCAATAGTTCTCTGAGGAAGAATAAGACTCACTCAGGTCTTAAAATGTCAGGTCTTTCTACAATGATTGCCTGTTTAAACAAAAATTATGATCTAACTATGCCTTTCACTTTCATCTGGATACATATTTTGATAAGATAAGATAGTACTTTATTGATCCCCATGGGGAAATTACTTCCACACAGCCTGCTAGTGAGGTGTACTGGGTCACTTTAGTTCTATGGAGCGCCATCACTTTAAGGGGGGGGGGGCGTTAGGGGGGTGATAGGAGGGGAGGATGGGTCAATGGGGAAGGAGCGGGAGTATAGTGAAGACTGGCAAAAAAATCACTCCTTATTGCTACAAATATTTGCACAGACATAACAATAACATGATGGGTGAATCAGAGAGCTATGATATGATATATGATATGATATGATATATGAATGCAAGCTACTTCAAAATTCAGTTTATGTACGTGTTTTCTGTTGGAAATTCTTGTTCCAGATGACACTGCCAAAGAGTCGATAACAGGTGTCAGAGAAGGGCTAAAACTTCAGTTCAGCCTTGTCTCATCCTGAGGAATTTGGTGTTATCAGCTGCAGACCAATAATGTGGGAGGTACCAGAATATGGGAAAAGGATGACTTTGGATTTGAGGGACATAAACCAAATTAGTCCTCTCTATAATCCTGCCAGGCTACCAACTTCCCAACTACTCCGTGCAGAGTTTTGGTTGGGTGTGGCTATTAGCTCCAGGAGGTTTATGGTTCTATTCTGAAAAGGGATAACATAATGTGCGTATACAAAGGTATTTATCAGATGACATAATTATTCCTCCCTGAAAAATTAACAGATCATATCCCACAAACCATCTGCTCCATGTAATAAGTGACCATAAAACCCAATGTTCACCTGAGCATGTAATATAATAGCATTGTAAAGATTACCCATGTTGGCCATCTCATGCAATAGTAAGCTTCATATTCATTGACATTTACTGCTCTCCAAACGACAGCTAGGCAAATATTACATATTCATCCTCAAGCCATTACCTTTGATCAACAAAAGATGTAGAACCATGTTTCATCTTCAGGGGAAACCAAAAGGTTTTTACAAGAAGGCCGCAGGCTCTAATGGGACCCAGGTCCAGTGTATATATTATAACAGTGTTAAACCTTATACCTTTTAGTGCTCAGGTTTGAATACTTTTTTCTAATCTATTTGGCCCTAATAAATTATCGAGAAAGCTGTAAAAGTTGCAAAATTATCAAAATTTCAAAAAGAGCAGTGGCAAACACAATTATACATGGTTTGCTTCACAAGTCTATGCTTGACTGAACAACTGCAATTACTGTAAATCATAGCGCTATTCTGCAATCAATATGCAGCTGTCCTGCAGAACATACAAGGTCAATCAGCTTCTCTAGTGATGAAAACTAATCACTAAGACAGGTACTATTTTAAATCCTGCTGGACTGTGTACTCTGTGTATCTAAAGATACTGCAGCAATTTTGAATTCATTAATTCATTCATCTGCTATACCTGCTTTTCATCCGCTGTCGCAGACCGTGGGGTATTTCATCCTATCTCAGCCGACTGGATGCATGAGGCAGGGGACACTTTGGGTGCAACCCCAGTGCACCATGGAGCCACATGAAGAAAGACAAACAAACATGCACGGACACACTCACATCTATAGGAAATTTCATTCTAGCCAATTAACGTGAAGCACGTGGTTTTGGAGGTGGGAAAGAGCCAGAGAACCCAGAGAGAACCAATTCAGACACGGGGAGAACATGCAAGCAAACTCCACACAGACCGGGACCAGAACCGGGAACTGCTTTGCTGCGCAGCGAGAGCGTTACCCACTGTGCCACTGCACAGCCCACAATGTTCAATGTGAAACCCAAAAGAACTGCACAGACTACACACCCATGTAAGTTTCAAAGTGAAAATGTTCCTCTAAGAAAACATTCACACTGATAAAATGAGCGATGAGTCTCACCAGCAACTCTCACCCATGAAGGACCAGTATGTGCAGATTCCTTATGTATCTTTGGTATCCAGAGTCAATCCTTTTGTAAACATTGAGTTGTTTTAATAAAGTTCTTAAGAACAATGTCTGGCATTGCAAAATGACAATAGCCACCTGCCTGAAGGATTTTATGAGCTCCCTGAGAAATGGATTTGATACTTTATTATGTTTGTTTATGCTATGCCCTTTGGCAGATAACTTGCAGTGTAAGAATTCAGCACTTGCATGCAACAGTCATCCAATTTAACATACACACATTAGGAATGCAGAATAATCCAAAGAGTGAATTAAAACTATTCTCATTAAATGCCCTTTGGTGACAGGCACAGGGACTTAAATATGTACATTTACACTGATGAAAACTCAACACATTTCCATATGAGTAGATGCCCATTATTTTATTCAATGTATACCACAAAACTTATATTAACCCCACCAGGTCCTTCATATTTAATTCATATTACACTTTTAAATATCTGTTGTTTCATATATACAGTATCTGTCAAGTATCATTTATTGTAAAAACATTTTTTTTAATGTCATATTTTGACTGCTAAATGGAAATGGGAGAATCTTAATGTTTGAAAACTTCCTGAATCCATTGCTTTATCCAAAATTACTTCAATGTTAAGAAAACAAAACAATCTTATAATATTGAAGACAGGCAAACTGATCCAGAATCTGCATATGAAACCAGGTCTAGCACACTATTAATCTTACAGCCTCTCAGATCAAGGCTCCAAATTTAATAAAATGTGTTGGTAGCTTCTTGAAAAATCTTATAAACAGACAAAAAACAAACAACAACAAACAAATGTGGGCGATTGTTGATGAAGGAAGCAATAGTTGCTTGTCCATGAGATAGAAATTTTCAATTTATAGCAGTATGTGAATTCAACTTGTCTTTTGTCAAGCTGATGTGGCGATATGTCACCAGCTCTGTATACTGGATGTTCGATAATCCATCATGAAGGACAGCAGATTGTCAGGACTAGAACAAGACTGGTGGAGAACCCAAAAACATGACAGACTAGCAGGTGGGTCAAGTCTGAAAAGGTCTGATCAGACAGGCAGGGTTCAGGTATCAGGTAATCAGTCCAAGAGGTAGATGAATCAGATAATCAACAGGCAAACAGGTAGAATCTAGAAACCAGGCAGGGTCAGGCATGACGCAGTCGAAACCGAGTCAAAGAACAGGTAAGATATACAGGCTGGAGAATCAGGGCAAACACTTCACAATCTGTCAGAGGAGAAAGGACTGAGCGGGATATATGAAGGTTAGTGGCTGAGTAAGGGAGTGGCTGCAGGTGAGTGAAGGGGAGGCTGTCGCAGGGAATGAACTGATTGCTGATGGGACAGCATCTGTAATGACATGATATATAAGTGATATGAGAACAAACAGGAACTATGAGACAAGAGGTGTGACATAGATGATGAGTAAATTTGTGACAGTCTTGGTAGATTCTTTGCTAATCTATTATCTAGGCTGAACCTAAAAGTATTGGGAGAAAATTTACATTGGAGACAGATGAGTTATGGGGCACTTATCTCTGCTGGCTCTTCTAAATTGTCTCACTGTCAATTATTCTCTCAATCACAGAGGTGCCACAGACATTACAGGCAGGTCATGACCATGGTAGGAGCTCAAACAGTGATAGTTATCAGTATTGACATTGGTCTAAAAGGATCATTTCCCTATCTTCCAGGCCACAAATTCCCACATTCAAAAAAAAACATCCTGCTAATGCACTTTAGCATTAGTCAACTGTCTAGTTCCCCATAAAATTCTGACATCACCTTTCCATAGAAGAGGACACAGTCAATTGGATGGGCCAATTGTGTGTGGGTTAATTAATCAATGTCCCCACAACCATAAATTCCCACATGTACATTCACAATGTCATTTGAATTCTGGTGAAAGCACAGAAGGTGGTTGAATGCACTTTTTGAATAATTGGTTCACAATTATACATTCAACTAAAACAGTATAACTTAAGTACATATACTCATTATCCATTCAAAGATAGAGAGGAGAGATAAAAAATGGGTGGATCATAATTTTTGTTTAATTTTATATGTGTGTTCTGTCTCTGATGTCATGCTTTATGTTTATTAATGGATAATGATTACTGTAGCGAGAGGCTAAATAAGATGACCACAATAACTACAGCAAATATTTATGTGACAATGTCTTTTTATTTTACATCCAATACTTGTGATAGAAATGCAGCCAATATGTTTGTTAGGCTAGATTCACTTATTACGTTTTAACAAGCAACACCAGAGATGAGCACGAATGGGTTCTGAAGTGGGTTGAAGAACCCCAAACACATTTATGTGTGCACTCGGTAATGGTAACTGTCAGGCTTTGGCTGATGTCTAGGGAAAGCAGCAGAACAACATTTCAATAAATTTCAAAAACACAGGATTGCACATTTTGGTAATTAGCAACATTGAAGTTGAACATTTTTTTTTTTTTTCAAAGTCACCAAATACAGTGTTTTTATCATCTGGGTTTAATAAATATTGTATTTTAGATTTTGTTTTTTGAAAAACCGTTGACTTTTTTTGTTTTAAAGCTTTGTGTTGTACATAACTGTTGCCACACCATTACAGTGTACGTTATATGGGCTTAGTTAAAATAATTATGAGCAGTGAATTGACCATAAAAAAAAAAACATTTAACATTACTCTGCAACTTCCTCATACAATTCTAATTTGCAGATTGAAAATCTGTTCTGTAAAATACTGCAAGCATCACAATAATAAAGTCATTTTAAATATAGAATTATTAAATGAATAAACAGCGTAAAAGCAAGAACAAAATAATTCCATAAAATGTTTTCTGTAATTGTATCCAATCATAAAACAGAATAATGCAAAATGATAAATACTAATAATAAAAGGATATACTTTATAACAGTGTGCGCTGCTCAGTGTTTTAAAGAGGAGACCTTTCTGAATATTCAGGGTATAGCCTACAGACCTACATGAAAGTACACAGCACATGGAGGAATCTGCATCTTCTGATGTGAAAGGTTACATGAGGCTGAGGGGGGAAAAGGAAAAAGAAAAACCTCCTGCTACATTTGAATGTCTTCCTATTTTATTTATTTGTTTGATCTAATTCCGATGTCTTGAGTCAGAGAAAGTACAACATCTGTATTGGTACTTAATGTTAATATCTCTGCTCTGAAACACTATCATTGATTTGTTTTTCTGTGACTTCCATCATTACTTGTGATCATAACCCTTTAAGCTTTATGTTGTGGCAGTAACTATTCAACGTTGTTCACTTCCTAAATGATTTGAGTCAAAATCCTGAATGCTACCTATAGATGTTAGCAGAACAGCTAGTAATCTAGCAGGTCAAAAAAATGTAATTGTGCTTGACTCAACATGCACAGTTACTGTACATGCAATTGCTTTAATGAAGTACTTTGCTAGATGCAAAAGCATCCATGCAACCATTTTCTTGTAGACAAGATGATTGTGACGCCTTATCGACAGCCGCTTATACGCAAAATGTAAGACCAGTAGACATTTTAAATGAAGTTTCAGTACCAGTGCCTATAACTTGATTCATTCTGTTCAGACTGAACTTAGACTCATCCTTGAAAGACTTGAGACTTCACTCGGAAATGGAGATTTGGGAGTCTTGAACAATCTTCCTGTAATGATACCTTCCCTTTATGTCCCACAAGGCTTACACAAAACTAAATGCAACATCTGCAGTAACACTTCACCTGAAGCAGTTAGATGGATCATTTTGATGAGTCATTCTATGGTAAGTCTGCAAACATAGTAAGCATCATTTAAGAAACATCATCTTACTACTAGCTGTTCAGTAAACGGAAGTAAACAGTTTGGTTTTATATTTTGAAGAATGTGAACAAATGTGCAAACAGCACATTTGTTCACATCAAGTCCCAGCTGTGTTTTGCTTCTTTTTCTTCTTGTTACTCTTTTATTCTCCTTTGTCTGCAGGATCTCCCGTTTTGTTTATGAATAATTTTGAACTAAGTGTTTTGTCTTACTGATTGATCAGGTGATTTGCTTATGCGCTCTTTGTCTGGTTATGGAGAGCTGCCTTTTCCTGCAGGATTCTGAAAGTAGGACGCTTTCATCTCAATTTTCTCAACAGTAGGCTTTATTTGTTCCCAGGCTTCATACTTACATGGTGAATGTTAAACAGTCAACTGCATGCACAACTGGGGCACCAATGGGGTTCTGTGATGCTCCATTAGGATTACAGAGTGCCGTGGCATAAATTCAAATTGTTGTACAAATACCTCGAATGTGATCATATGCCAAAAAAAGCCACCACCACCCCACCCCCCCACCCCCATATAAAGGAGTTCTAATAATCTTGTTAGTGTTGATCATGCTTTGACATGTAACAAAAACTAGATACTTGAGACTTGACTTGGACTTGAAAAATGTACTACTTTTGAGCATAACTGCACCTCATAGACAACTGGCATGCTCCTGACTTACATTGTAATGTATGTAATGTCAGCATTTTCTATTGCAGCTGCAACCATGCTGTTTAAAGATACACACTTAATTACAGTGGTTAAATCCAGTACTATGCTTATTTCATGTAAAATGTAGTGTTACCAGTGAAAAAGAAAAACCACGTATTAACACGACTTGTCTGCAGTTTGACCAAAATATTACTGGACACTCTGGATAAGTTGCTAATTCTTCCCAGGGCCAACACATACACAAAGAAGAATTGACAGGTAAAGGCAATATACGTACACTCATTAATAGTGAGTGTATTTGAAACTGGGAACATGAGTACATGAAGCACTTGAACCATACAAACACCTGGAGTATTCAAACTCCATACACCACATAGTAACTCCGCATTTAGGGGAATTTGAACTGAGGACCCCTTGATACAAAGCAATAATCCTACCCACTAAGTCAACGCACTTCCCCATTATGACATTTTGCAATTCAATATGCAAATGTAAAAATATAAATGTGATTTTGTTAATTAGGTCCTGAAATTCTTGCTGCAACAGACACGTCATTTGAAATACAAATAACTGAACATAGAAAAATATTAATGTGAGAAAGAAAAAAACACAGTAAAGGGCCACAGACTACGTAAACAGCCTAAATACCACCACATTTAAGTGGCTCATATCTGAAAAATGGATTAAATTTTGATGCATTGTCAGATATACAAAATCCAAACAATGCCTCTATTAGTCTATTGTTATTCATTCAGCAACAGTTACAGGCTGTGCTTTGCTTTTATGCTTGTTATTAAGCTAACTATGTGCATTTGGCTGGCAGTCTGACCAACAAAAGAAAAATGAAGAGACACTGTTTGAAGTTATGTCAAAGAATATGAAACACAGAACTTTATGCACTTAAGTGTCTGTCTTTGTCAGAACATATTGTTCATTACAAAGATGAAAGGCAGCAGATTTACTGCTTTACTATCCAAAGAAACTTTACAGCCCCCTGCTGCCCCCCCCCCACACACACACACACACACTCATAAACACAAATTTCTACACTCATGCTCACCTCCATTCTCAATGTTTTTATTAGAACAAATGATAACGTTCACAAAGTTAACATGAATGACTTTCTTTTTTCCATAGAGGATGATTGAGAAAGATCAGTTTTATTTAATGTTAGACAGCAAAATAGCTCTCGGGATTTATAATCAATTAATAATTGAATCTAATTGTTTTATTTCAGAGACAGTTTTCAATGACTTGACAAAAGACAAAGTAATGACACACATTGCTCAGCAGTTCCAACAGAATAGGACAATGTGGTAATGGACACAGAATAGCCAGATGTGATTGCATTATCATGCACAGCCATAGAACATTTACGAGCCATTACAGGGCCTTGTCAGAGGATTTTCATTGTGTTTATTACGCCTGTCAGGGTAGGGAATGGCTAAGTATAAAGTATATATTTTTAGCGCTTCTTTCTAGATATGTTTGTAGGCCTAACCTAACAGATTTTAGTGATTCAGCATTCTCTCATCTGCAAGAACATAACACAATGAAATATAGCAGCCTTTAACACCACAACATAACATATGAGAGGCCAGCATGGCCATGGTACCTTAAGCCTTTTTCTAAAGCGATTTCTCAGTAAGAAGGTTAATGTAGCCGCAAGAGGGCACAAGCCAGTGTAAGGTGATTTTGTTCTCTTGGTGGCTGTAATATTAGTTTGAGTATTTCTGCAGCTCAGGCGAGATCTCATTTCAGCATCGTTCCATGAGAGACCAAGCTTAGGCGGAGATGACAGGCTGCTGTCAGACCCTCTGTGCAAGGAAAATTAGGGTTACACAATTTCACAGAGTTCCACAAGCGTCGCCACAAAGCCTTCTTCATAATTGGATCCATTTTAGCCATTTTGTAGCCCACTTCTTTGAGATATACAGTCAGGACAACCCTAGGAACAGGATTTATCCTCCTCTCTCAGTCTACATCTCTTTTGTACTTAGACTAGCCAGAGGAAAAACAATGTGTGTGTGTGTGTGTACACACTCACACGTACACACACACACGCCACACACACACACACACACACACACACACACACACACAGTTTATATACACAGTGCACCCTTGCACATTTGTGCATCAAAGCTCATGACTTCAGCTCATCGTATATATTTGGTAGGCAGTCATGTGATACCGTACGCGCATTCTATTGGCTGACGGCATCAGGAAGTGCGCTGAAGTGCGTGAGTCTCGGACTTACGTGAGACACAAAAGTCCTTTAAACAGTCAATAAGAGTGTGGGAAAAGGTAATACAGATAGAATGTGGTTTAATATCAGTATGGGGAGATCATAAACGTTTTGATTACAGGAAATAATAAGATAGTTTGTTGCTCTATCACGAAATTCATTAATCGCATGTGGTTCCTGGAACGCAGTAATTGCAAAGAATGAGGGTGCACTGTATATACGTATAATACATTATAGAATGGTTTTGGGGCCTAGTTAAAAGTCCTAAAGAATTTTTGCTGTTCCAGTGTCTTTCTTTTTTGTAATTTGTTTGTACAATGTTATATTGGCAGCAAGGATATTCTGGATAGACCTGAAATCCCGCAGCTGGGTAATGGATCAAGAGATTGTATTCAGGACTCCAACAGGACAAAGTATTTCTTGGAAGACACTTGTGAGTCAGATGGTAACAATAGGATCTTTACCATCATTTGATGCAAATGAGCAACAGTGGGAGAAATATTGTGAAATAATGGAACGTTTTGTCATTGCAAACTACTGTATATTGATGAGGAAGACCATGTGGCTTGAGGGAGAATGTAGTCATAAAGTAGGCTAACTAAATAATTTGGTTCGCACGACAACTCCACCTAGGGGAATTTCACTTCAAGCAAAATATTTAAGGACACAGGTTTGTTAGCACTCAGACAACTGACGTAGATTTAAATATGAAAATATATGGGGGCAGCAGTGGCTCAGTGGTAAAACGGGCGGTAGAGCGATTCGTCGAATGTTCCTAAGATCAGCGGCTCGATTCCTGCTCCTGCCCGTCACTCTACCTCCCCTGCACGCCTACAGACCCCCTTGTGTGTGTTTGCGTGTGCTACAGTGGCCTGCACAAAAACATGTATGCATGCCATTGAAGTGTTTCACTGACTAGAGTGTGCTCTTAATTTCCCTTCAGGGATCAGAATAGTATATTAAAATATATATATATATATATATTTTATTGATTCTAAATTATTTAAAAGACAATATTAATCCATGCCACGCACAATGCGTCACCATCTCCATGCTGTAACACTTGACCCACAAATATGTGGCAATAGATTTTATGTCATATGAGCGGTGGACCCAAAAATACAGAACAAACTGTCAAAATAAAATATTCAAGAAGTAAAGAAATCCAAAGCATTAAAGAAATAAAACAATCAAATGATCAATACATTTAAAAACAAGAAAATACAGCATGCAATGATAAATTATTAAGTATAAAAGCAAACCATGTAGTAATTTACTCAAAACAAGAAAACATGCAAACCCAATCAAAATAATACACCGAATATTAAACATACAGCTACGCATGGCTGGCACCGATGATGGATCCATAAACCGTACAGTAAGAGTGACGCTCACCAAAGAGTAGAGCATTCCTACAAGTGGTCATATGGTAGGACACATCTGCTGTAATTTCTTTGTCAGGACTAAATGTGAAGCAACTTAATGTCACTTGTGCAGAGGAGACAAGACAAGACAGCAGCAGAATGCCAGTGCACCAGAGCATAAAGCTACAGAATGGAGCACTGCAAAGCACTGCCAACCCAAACATGCCTGCAAAGTGTGTACACAAAAGGCGCAACCACAGTGCATCAGAACATCCTTTTAGTAGACAGGACAGGGAGGGCAGCAGCCACAGTTAAAAACTGCGAAGAGACCAGGAAAGGTAATAGTTAGCGAGTGGCAGCAGAGTTGAACTACCACTGTTAATTAAGTGCGCCAACACACCTGAGAAGAGCGGCCCTAACCCTAATCCTAACCTTAACCCGTATAGAACAACCCCAGCCCCACACAGCCACAGCCAGTCACACATAAAAATCACAATAAAGAGCGGGTGTCATGCCCAGAGACTGCATGGTACCCCAATATCATCAGGAAAAATATACAATGTTTGAAAAGTGGAGAAAGACTAGCCCACCAATTTTCTACGGTAATCATAGAGCTACTTTCTCAGTAAGCCGAACGTAAATCTGTGGTAAGATTGTGGCCTCCGTGGGTAAGGATGCACTGGCACGCACACACAGTTAAGGCTGGACTTGGACGGACAGACAGACAGACAGACAGATTGTTTTATTAATCCCAGAGGAAATTGTGTAAAGCAGTTGGTAGGGTACCACTTTGTATATGCAGCCACCTGAAAAAATGTGTTTTTCATTATTGGAGTAAATGCATTTTGCTGGCTGATGCAATTACATATCTTGAATATAAAGTGGATGCTACAGGAGTTCACATTGTTGAAGCCAAAGTTAAAACTGTTGTAGATCCGACCCTGATTACAGTAACTGAGTTAAAGGCTTATTTGGGTCTGTTACAATAAATTACTTCCCAATCTGTCCACCTTGATGGACCCTTTGCCATGTCTATTGAAAAACTTGAAAAGCTGCGACAAAGTTTCAGTGTCCATGGATTGCCACAGATGTTGGTGAGTGATAATGCTACTTGCTTCACAAGTGAGTTTGCTGATTTCATGTCTAAAAATGGAATGCATCATGTGACCTCAGCCCCCATCCATGCTTTCTCAAATGGACTGGCTGACAGGTCATACAAAAGAATGAAGAGAATGCCAAGAGAAAAGGAAAGTGTAAAAACTCAAGTGTCCAGATTGCTATTCGGTCACAGAAACACTCTACACTATATCACAGTCTTATTTCCAGCAGAGACACTGCTGTCTACAAGACCAAGATCTGTTTTTGACCCTTTGCTCCGACTTGCAGAGTAAAGTAGAAAAGAAACAATGGATTAAAAAAAATTAACCATGATGCACACACCAAGTTTTTCATCTGGAAATCTGAATTTTAGAAATAACAATGGATATGGGCCCAAATGGATTCCTGAAACTATTGAAAGTCAAAGAGGTCCCCTGTAATATACAGTGCTCAAAGGGAATGGACAGTTTTTTGAGAAGACATGTCGACCAAGGTAGCAGGCAGTAGATGATTGCCATTTCTGCACGCAATACATCTCAGGTTGCAAGCAAAAGAGGACAGGGACTTGCAAGAGCAAGCTTTGTCCCCTGAGGTCAGCGTCTCTGATTCTCCACCCTGTGTGAAATGCTCTGTAAGTTGCACACCACAACTGGTGAGTGTGTCCCCAGCAGTTTTGTAGGAACAGTGAACAACACTCACATGAAGCTGGTTTTATCGATGGATTGATGGATGGGTTGCAGTGAGTAAACAGGAGTCCTCAACGTGCAGGTTTGATGGAACAGGGTTGACAAACCAGACAAGATGGTCAGGAACTGGAAACGGGAAAGAACAGGATTATTTAAGGTCTATATACTCGGTAATGTGAGGCTGTTATGCAAACAACCGAAGATCTTGCAGTGTGGATGTGGCGGGGCTGAGTTCAAATTGATTACCAGATCGCAAAATGAGGAACAGATGGAGGAAGCTTCGCTTTGTCACCGGCACACCTAAAATTATTCAGCACACCACACCCACGCACATTCAAGCAGACAATGTAACACTGGCATCCTAATTGGATCCATTTTTTAAACAATTTTAATGCTATTTGAAGAAAATACATTTGAGATAAAGTAGGTTTGTTATATCAAAAAAATGCCAACTGTCACGTCATATCCCAATGGGTGTTTATTACATCCCCATGCACATCAAAGTCTCCAGGGAAGGCAATAAAGGTGATTACTCTGTTTATGACAACAGCTTGTCAATCAGGCAAACACAATAGAGGGACTTCCCTCTTGAGCAAAACTCAGCCCTTTCACATGCAATGTAAGTGGTTATGGCAGCTCTTCTGAAAAGGATGTTTTCATGCTCCCACTCATGCTGTATCTTCTAACATTATACCCCCCAACCCCACCCCCACTCCCTCCCCGTAACATTTTTATCTTAACTGTGCATGACTCCAGGATGTAGTTGCAGACAATATAAGATCAAGTTACTGGAGCAACATGTTTTCTCATCAGGCAAGGTTGAATTAATCTTGAGCAAAAGCCCAACTGTATTTTTGTGCTTCCGAAGGTTAAATTATTTGCTCGTTTTAAAAGACAATGTGTTTGGTATATTGGTGCTTTTTCAATGTTCAAGTTTAAAGCTAAGAATTAATGGGGAGGGAGAGGGAGGACACACAGAGAGAGAGAAAATCAAATGAATGCAAAAGATCGAAAACACATTCACACATGCTTTACAACAGTTCAAAGGTTTCACTGCAAAGTCCCGTGTTCCCACCTCAACAATACTCAAACATATGTACACCACCATATTGCTCCATCTCCATCATCATTGCATGCCTTCATTCTCATAAAAGTATCACTTACTAGGTCTTGAGCTCAATTACTCATGTTAAATATATTCTGAATCCTCCCAAGCACTCACCAATTCTACAATACCACATCCAAGTATTCATTTCCGGGAAATGAATACTTGGCTTAGTGGACAGACCTACTGCCGTCTCTGTAGTCCATGAGAAAAAGACAAGGCATCCACGTTTCCTCTTACCACTCTACTACCATCCCTGTCGTTATGAAGAGTCTGGAATTCCTCAACAGAAACATAGTGCTCTGGGATAGTAACCATACGTCACTGAAGCTTACAGTATAAGACTGTGTTCTGTTAGCCTCGATTTTGTTCGCCAGCGAATTTTCACTGTTGGTGATTTCTTCCCCATTTGCAAGCACTGTGTGTTTTCCTCCACAAATCCTTTGTGATGTTTACCAGTCATTTTCTGTTCAACAAGGTGATCTCTTTTTTACACAATACGCCACGGAGATGTGTTCAGCTGACTGAGAAAGTAGCTGCATGATTACCATAGAAAAATTAATAGTTACATAATAACTGTTACACGCCCACATCAACCAGGGCGTGTAGTCGGCGTTGACCGAGGGAGCTCATTAACATTTCATGACCAGCTCAGACAAACGGATAATTTTGACAAGGAGCTCATTTCAGCAATTTTCAATAGAAGACATTAAGGACCACGGATCCGTTTGGGGCAGTACTTTTCAAATACAGTGTAATAGGCATGTAACTGTGAAACTAATTAAAAAGAGTATAATATGGGACCTTTAAAACACTATAGAAAATACAACAGCAATAAATATGTGGAATAACTAATGCTTGTTTCACTTACACCCAATCAGATCTAAGACAGGTAGTATGGCCAAAAATTTATGAAGACAATGCATCTGCAGTTTTGTTTTGTTTTTTTTAATTTTACCATGGATATACTATATATTATTAAATGACCTGAACCTTTCAGAAATAACAATGAATATATGTATATCAATCAGGGTTTATTATTCCAGTAAACCAACAAATATGACTAAAAAGAACTCTCGAAAGCTAAATCCAATTAAACCACAGATCACATTCTACCACATCCTTATTCAGCAGCTTTCTATATTTCAAGGACGTTTCTGAAGTTATTAATATGTCACTATGCTTATCCCTCTATATAAATTAGAAATGTCTATTCTTCTCTGTCTTCTTTTTCTCTTCTGGTTTATTGTTTTATCACAAGAATATAATACAACAACTTGAAAGGCAAAGGCAGCTTACTTAATTATAATACATTTGTGGCACTTATCTGTCCTTAGTCAACCTTGGCAAATTTTATTGGACTTTTTCACAGCTCACTCCTCCAAGACACAAAAACCCCATCATGGAATCAAATATCTGCTCAAAACACAAGGCAAAGACTTATCTACAGGCAGCTTTGAGCGTGTTAGGAGAGCAAATGATTCAGTTCCTTAGTACAGCACAACTTGTCTGGTGATGTTTTGAATTTCTCAATATTCGGGACATGTGAGAATCTCATTTTGAAAATATTCAAATCATTCTAAAATAATCCACATAAAGTTTGGAATATTAACAGACTGCCTGTTCAAGGCGAATTGCAGTAAACCATATTGTTCCATATCAGCAAGATTGTTTTTCCATGATATAAGACAAGACACCCGATTGTTGCAGCACTTCTCACTAGTAAGCAACAATACAGCAAAAACAGAGTTGGTGCCTTGCAAATGTTGCTGAAGATGCAAGCAAACAACCATTTCTCTGCAGCCAAAATATGTAAAGCAACCAAATATCACATTACAAGAACAGAATAAGATACTAAGAATTCACATGTAACCCTGACACAATCTACTTCTGGTGCAGTCACAGATAAACAACTACAATTGTATATTTGATGGAAGCAAAATGACACTTGTACTGCATGATTAGGTAGTGGGAACCTACTTGAGAAACATGAGGCTATGAATCTTTTTGGGGATTTCGAAACACTCTTGAAATGTTTGACAAGCAGCACCTTAAAGCATAAAAAAATTAATATTTTTTTCAACATAAGAACAAATTAAACAAGGCAGTCAGCCTGCATCATCTTGTTTCCCGGACCCTGCCTTTCATCGACCCCTCCTTGGATTTGTCTGCCTGGTTATGGATTGCCTTCCTTTGTACGACCTCGTCTGGTTTTTGGACTCTGCCTGTTCGTCTGTCGTTTGGATGTTGGACTGATTACCTGGTACCTGACCTCTGCCTGAAAAATTAAACCTGTTCTAAGACTGCCCGCTACTCTGTCGTGATTTTGGGTTCCCCTTGCCAGTAGTGTTCGACCCCGCGACAGAGTGTACAAAAGTTGAAATTTCACCTTGACCTGCTTTTCTCATGGTGAAGGTCATCATCTCATTTTCATCTCCTTTGCCACCCGAGTAATGTGCTTTTTGTTTCATCTCTCTATCTGCAGTGGTTGCGAAGATATTTGGTGGACTAATGAATGGACGAGCCAATAGACAAAGAAAAAAACCCTGATATTCTGTCGTCTGAAAAAGTATTTAAAACACACGAAGGAGCAATGATGTAATGAACAACAACCTCAATCTGTTGTCACGATCATGCAGTATTGATAAAAATGCAAAAAATATTAAAATACTCCTTCAACAAGTCCAATAGATCAGTGGCTCATTATGATGTGACTGCAGAGGTTCAAGAAGTTCTAGAACAGCAGTGGAAACGGCACATCTGTCAGTATATGCTATAATTGATGTTAACTTGGGATGTTCTTTCAAATTTGCAGTTAGTCCCCAATGAAGCCTGAAAGTGCCCTGTTGATCCTGTGCAGTTCCTGTCATTCCAGTCTCCGTTTATGGGGTATTGAATTGTAGGCTTTCATGTGGTCAATCCAAAAAATGTAGAGGTTGGTCTGTCTTTGTAGACTGCTCTGTCTAACAATACCAGTGCTTTGCTCCTCTGGTGTCAGTTCTTCTCTGTGTCCCACTTATATGTTGAACAACATGCCTGATGAGCTTCAATGTTATGTAGAAACAGGTAATTGGCCCGATGGGATGAGTTTTTTCTATAAGTTATCTATGATTAGGACTGTCCTTCCCTCTGTTAGCCACTCCAAGCAGGTCATCTGTTTCAGCACCTAATCCATCTGTCCGGATAGGGGTTCACATGCAGGTTAGATCTTTCAGCCAGTATGCATCATATCGGGGCCATTCAGCCTGTTACCTTTGCCATGCTTCCTGAGATGTCCACCATGGAGATGGTTACTGGTTTTTGTTCTGGAAGTTTGCTGTGGTAAATTCTGTAGTTCCATCCCAGCTCTTGGTTGGTCTGGTTGTCTGCTGTTTATCCCCTTGCTTCTACCTTTTTTGTGTGTCTCCTTGGCCATATGGCCAGAGCTGTAAGTTTCAGTTCAGTATTTTGAGTACTGCTTAATGTTGCATATCCTCAGTACATCTTTATTTATATGTTCCCTTTCTGCAGCGCTGAAGCTAGTTTCTCTCTCCTTTCCCGTTATTTTGGCACTATGATCATCTTTTCACTGGAGGGTACTATTTCCTATACTCTGCATTGATCTGGTGCACGAGGATGTGAGGGATTACTTTTGCCGTACTGCAGTGTATCAGCTTAATGATCGCTGTTAAGACTATCCTCTTCCCCATTCACATCCTGTGCAAATTGTCTGGAGGTACCTCGCTACCAAGCTTTGAAATGTATTAAACGAATGGATGGACGGACAAATGGATTGCAAGCAGATGGACAGACAGATTGACATACAGACAGACAATGGAAGAACAGATGAACATGCTGCCAACTACACACCTCTATCAATAATGCGAAGGGCAAAATATTCAGTTTAGGTCCACACTTTGGATTCTTCAAACAAATAGGGCTGCATTTATGCACCACACTCGAAGGAGTGCTTGAAATGACGCACTCTTGCATTATATAAAGGTTATATCATTGCCTTCACAGATACAAAACTAAGATAAGATTCAGAGAGATGTCCTTCAGGCACAGTCAGTACACACCTGCATTACATACATTGAGTGCAAAGGGTATATAATGCTTTTAAGGGTTTTTTCCCTCTCAGTAAGTAGAACTGGTTAGCAAATATGAAAACTAAGAAAACAAATTAAAATAATGCCTAATCAGTTATAAAACAATTTACAGAGTATGTATACTATTCGTACTCTGTCAACTGCTACAGAATTTATGCATAGTCTTAAAATTTCTGGTTCATGTATGTCATGTAAGGAAGCATTTTTCACAACTTACATTTATGCACATCAGTACAGAGACTAAGATATAATAATTATAATAATAATAATGATGGCTTAGCCCCAACTAGAGGTGCCAGTAAAGGTTGCTGCACGCAGTGTCTTGGCAAATTGAACACCTGTATGGAATGCAGCCATTGTAACTATTAGTTACACTTGTTTTTGGCAAGACCAAAAGCATGCTGAGAAAAGTGTTGATTATAAATGACACTAAAATGCAAACACTGGTCTGTGCGATCCCCAAGTTCACCATCATATTAGACTTATGCATGTCATTACATCCAGGGTGCTCTGGGTATGCCTCACAAATACTGGTTCATGTATGTCATGGAAGGAAGACAGACTCCATCTTTATGTGTCAGCCTACTTTTTTAGATAAGGCACCAAACTCTAAAAGAGAATTATTTTTATGGCCACGCTGTGTCAGTATCTCATGTGATTTTGCATAGGAATTAGTACCAGCACAGCTATGCAAGCTGGCTGCCTATGAAGCTGGTTAATGCACACATGAGATGTGTCAGCCTCTTTGTAATGCAACGACTCTGACAGCACCGATGATTACAAATGGTCATGCATAATGCATAATGCAAAAGATATAAACTCTTGTCTTTGGTTCCACATGTTCTGAAGCTGATCAAAGGGTCATTCACAAAGTCAAAGTAAACATATTTGACCATGATTCAAATTTCACTCAACCTATATAGTCACTGACATAATGCTGGGTTGCAATTGTGAAACAGCAAAGAATGGGGACTGATACTGTCGGCAAACGCTGGCAATAGCTTATGGTGCATTGATATGTAGCTACTATAACTTCCTTTTTCAAATGACCTTTTCTTGGTGTGTCATTGTCACAGTGAGAAAGTAACTATATCACATTTCAGTTTATTGTGAAAACACACATAATCAATAAAAAAACTGCAAGCCTGTATCTGACCCTGACATTGATTGCAGCAAGGAGTGGGGCGATGAAGATTACTCCTACAAGACATGCATCATTTTATTTAACCCCATCTATATTCATGCAGACTGTTCCCTACTTCTTTCCGAAGGGATTCTAGTGTCACAATTTGAGCTTCTGTTTCTATTTGAAAGCCAATCGCTCTGTCGCAGCAAGACTTCAGTGGCACTTGGCATGAGAATGTAGAGCACTTGCTCAAATCATAGCCTATGATTTCATTCATTGTTGTGAAATTGAAAACACTACTTACTCCACTGGTTCAAACAGTGAAATCCGAAACGTGTTCTCTTTAGTCTAACATTCATTCTTGCTCTAATAAAGTTTCTCGATTCCACAGGGAAGGCAATTAAGCAGTGGTGTGCACATTTGTAGTGCCCCAAAATCATCATTTGCATATCAAACAGCTTTTGCCTTTATCCCAGCCAATTTACATATAATACCGCAAAAGTCCATCAATGTCAAATAAAAGTCCTCATTCTAATGCAGCATCTATGTTTCCTCTGCAGGGATGTTGATATATGAGCACCTGAGTTTCGCAAAGTGCCGGGTAAAATGAAAGAACTGGGGTTCATGTAGGGAAGAAAATACTCTGATACAGAAATTATGAAAGGATTTTTATCATGAACACAATTACTATAGTAAAATTAACATGAATTTTGATAATCATAGGTTCTGCTCAAAGATCTGTGCATGGGAATGTCCACCAAAGTGTGTGAGTTGGATAACACATTGTTATCTTTACCTGAATTGAAATTGCAATAGCCACTAAAATTAGTATTGTCAGCTTTTGCTAGCTCTATATATTTACAACTTCTACATCAGTATTGGTAGTCATGAGTAATGGAAGACCTACATTAGCTGTAAGAGTTTTTTCCATCTTATTACAATAACCTACACACAAATATGTATTTTTATGTACATCACAATTGATAGTTATTAACATTCCATTAGTCTATTCAAAGCTGAGCAATCAAAACATCATCCTACTTTTAGGTTTTCAACTTGTCATATCATTAAATCCTGCTTCAAAGCGGTTATGTATCGTACTTGTCAGCGTTTGTGTGTTCGTCCGTTAGTTCGTTAGTCCGTCAGTCCATTCGTCCTTCCACCACATATCTTCGCAATCGTTGCAGATAGAACGATGAAACAAAAAAGCACATTACTTAGGTAAATGAGATGATGACCTTGACCTTGAGAAAACTAGGTCAAGGTCAAATTTAAACTTGTACACTCAGGAACTGAATGAGACGTTGGTCATACGTTGGTCAGGTTAAAATTTTGAATTTATGGGTGTCGTGGGATGTTGCAGTTTCCAACTGCATTAGTTCTTGTTAATATTGCTTTAATTACAAAATACCTAATAGTAGAATACCTGTCACGATGGGCAGGGTTGGGAACCAAATGCAGGACACCAGTGGAGAGATAATCATCCATATTTTAATCAAACCAAGTCAAAATCAAGGCAACACGAGATAAGCAGAACAAAAAAAAGTAGAACCAATGCAATCAGAGACTGCAACATTCCGTGACACCCCTGATTTCTATGGACGGACGGAAGGCAAGACGAACGAACGGACCAATGGGCTAACGGACAAACATACAAACACTGACAATTACAACACATCACTGCTTTGAAGCGGGATGTAACAACCAGGCGAAAAACCAAAAGATACTCGGGTTTATAAATCCTCAGAGAAATCAGTCCAATCAAGTACAGGTGTGGAGACAAGCATTAGGTGTGGAGATGAGGCTCCACCCACAAGTTCGGCCTCTCCTCCTGCCACAACCCAGCACAGCAAAGCAGCAACACTGAACCATGACAATACCTCAGTTGGTCCATTTGTGTTTAATCCTTCTTTCTTTCTTGGAGATGTGGTCTAAAGGATTCTGTACACATACCTGAAGCAGCTCACAGACATCTGGTTTGTGACTCATCTTTGGTTCTTCTTCTTTTCTTTTCGACTTTTCCCTTCAGGGGTCGCCACAGCGAATCAATTGTTTCCATCTAACCCTGTCTTCTGCATCCTCTTCTCTCACACCAACTGTCTTCATGTCCTGTTTCACTACATCCATAAACCTCCTCTTTGGTCTTCCTCTAGGCCTCCTTCCTGGCAGTTCAAAACTCAGCATCCTTCTACCAATATATTCACTATCTCTCCTTCAGATATGTCCAAACCATCAAAACCTCTAACACATGCTGTCCCTCTGATGTACTCATTCCTGATCCTAGCCACTGTTCATAACATGGTTAATGCATTCATCTATTTTTACACAGATGTATTCAGCACAAGACTGAAGGAAAAGTATTTGACATTGTGACCTCTGACTGTGGTTACCCTTTAACTACCCTTTAATACACAGGTTTTGATGTATGAATTATTCATGTGTTTTCTCTCCTCAGAAGGAAACATTAAATATTTGTTAACTTATAAAAGCATCATGCAACACACAGCACCTTAGGGCTATTAATTTTCCACACGAGCTTCATTGTAAAGCTGCATCTGCTACACCATTAGTCTTTTGAAGCAAAGAAAGGGGGTTTGAATATTGCAGAAGAAAAGTTAAACCTCACAGATGAAGATAAACACAAGGCAAGTTTGTGATATCCAACAAATAAATAAGGACACATTGTGCAGTTTTAAACAAGGTTTCTACATCTGAGCTTCAAGTGGTATACATATTGGCAAAAAGGAACAGTATTTTAAATTACAACACACATGCCCTCTAAATCACAAGCAGTTACCTTTCAGGTTCCAATAGCTCATTCTCCTCTCCATCGAATTTCAACCTGTCACTTTCTTCTTTAGCCAATCATTTGTAAGCTGTCAAGCTGTACACTCTCTCTGCTGTCATTCTGCTGTCATTTCAATAAAGATTTGCAACCCCCTTCCGCCCCTTCACCTCCTCAACACTGCCAGTTTTCCTTTGACGCAATCATCTTCATCAACATTGAGTCCCTTTCCCCATCATCACCACCACCATCGCCATCATCCTGGAAGCATCGAGTTATTGGTGAGGTTCAAGCACCAAAATTATAAACCCTTCTTTCACACTAAATTTAATCTTCCTTTAGTTCTTGCATTTTTATTTTTCCAGTAACTCATCTCTTTTTTCCTGTTGCAATTCTGTTAAACAACCTGGCCAAAAACTCTACTGCTACCTCTCCTACATACTTCCATACCTTCACAGGAATGTCCTTCAGACCTTCTGCCTTCCTGTTCTTCTTGCTCTTTAGAGACATTCCAATTTCACCCTTCCCAATTACCACTACACCACATTTGCATCTTCTACTCTACCTCCTCTCTCATTTTCCTCATGTATCAGCTCCTCAAAGTATTTCTTCCATCTGCCCAGTACATTGCTGTGACCAGTTAACACATTTCCATCTCTATCTAGAGATTTTTCTCTTATTCTGAAGTGTCTCACCTGGCATACATGTCGTCATATGCCTCTTGTTTGGTCTTTCCCACTATCAATTTGGCTCTACGTCGCATCTCACTGTATTCTAAACTCCTCTACTTGGTCCTGTCACATCTCTGTCCTATGATTTCCCTGTTTGTTTTCCTGCCACTAACATGTCATGGCATTCCAGATCCTGTCTCCTCCTCAATCAGTTCATTCCCTGCACCTGCCTTCCCTTCGCACACCTGCAGCCACTCCCTAGTCTGTCTCCACACTACAAATGCCAGCTCAGCCTTTTGCTCTCTGCCATATTGTTCAGTGTCCGCCCTGACTCTCCAGCTTACGTATCCGGAGTCCCTGGGAGGGGTACTGAATAGTGTTCCACCTGGGAACTCCATTGTTTTCCTCAGGGACTTCAATGCTCACGTGGGCAATGACAGTGAGACCTTGAAAACGGTGATTGGGATGAACGGCCTCCCCGATCTGAAAACAATTGGTGTTCTGTTATTATACTTCTGTGCTAGTCACAGTCCATAATGAACACAATGTTCACACGGATGTCCATAAGTGCTTATGGCACCAAGACACCCATCGACTTCATTGTCATATCATCAGACCTCCGGCCGCGTGTGTTAGACACTCTGGTGAAGACAGGGGCAGAGCTGTCAACCGATCACCACCTGTGGTGAGCTGGATCCGTTAGCAGAGCAAACAAACTCGGCAGGCCCAAACGTGGCTTGAGGGTCTGTTGGGAATGTCTGGCAGAACCCTCTACAGGGAGATCTTCAACTCCCGCCTCCCGGAGGGCTTCTCTCAGATCCAGCAGGAGGCTTGGGACATTGAGTCAGAGTGGACCATGTTCTACGCCATTGTCAAAGCTGCTGCTCGGAGCTGTGGTCACAAGATCTCTGGTGCCTATCGCTGCGATAACCCCCGAACCCGGTGATGGACACCGGAAGTAAGGGATTGGAACGCCTCGCGATCCCCCTGGAGGAGCTGGAGGGGTGTCTGGGGAGAGGGAAGTATGGGCATCCCTCCTGAGAGTGTTGCCCTCGCGACACAGCTCCGGATAAGTGGTTGAAGATGGATGGATGGAATCTTGACCTTGATCTACTTATTGTTGAGAGGTTGATTTGTTCTTTATTAAATTGTATTAACAGTCAAAGGTCACGAAAGTTGAGCCCTAGGCAGAAACAAACAGGGGTGCGGTGGTTGCTTTTGCGGTGACATGTATTGCTTTCTTCTCTACAACACTTTACAACACAAATGTAATACAGGCATATGACGTGTACTGTAGTGTTTTCTCAGTTGTGTGATGTCTGACCTTAGTATTTCGAGTGAGCCACGTGCCAATAATTAAACCACGGAAACAAATACATTCCCTATTTTTAATTTCCAGTGTTTATACAGGAAGCATCAACAGCACAAACAGCCACAGTAAGTCCTGCTTGTTTGATTAAATCAAAGCTGAAATTGCCAGCCTTGAACTTCCAAGTAATTCACTCCCAAGTGCTTGTTTTTCTCAGCTCAACACAAATTCTGCTTTTAGATCACATTTTGAAAACTTTTCTTAATTATTTAGCGGATGCGAATGCAACATGCATGTTTTCTGAAGAGCTCACAGTCACAAAGCCAGAAAACACTCTCCTCCACCTTGCCAAAGTGTTCGGAAAAAGGTCTTCATAATTTAACAGTGAGCCAACATATTACGACAACTTTCCACAGAGTGAAAGCAAGTAAATTGGTTATTATGTGGTGATTTACTACAGGTAATTGTTCAGAGGGGATTGTAGTATCTGCTCTTTCTTTTTAAAAAACAAAGGGCTTTACACCCACTAAATATTCTGTTAAGGCTGAACAAGAAATGTTTTATATCTCACATTGATAAGCATCTCCCTAGAGTACAGCATCTTTCTTGCCTCTGCAGTTGCACTTGAGTATACAATCAAGGCCACTGTTGTCTAAATTATTTCCGTGCACTTGTGAGTGAATTTCAAACCTTTAAAATGCCTGTTGTTTTTACTGGATGAGTCACTGCATTGTGAAGCAATTTAACACTCCAGCTCCTTTCCTCTTGGCATAATTAATATATCTAGAGTGGCTCTAATTAAGCAATCTGGATATGCCCATTAGTAACAAATAAAAATTAAAAGAACTCTAAGAATATCATTGCCCATTTTTTTTTCTTTTATTAAATTTGATGGGTTATCAATTTCCATCTCCTTGTTAATTAAAATATGCATCACAGATAAAATATAGCACATTCTATGCCCACAAGACATGATTATCCTTGTGATTCAGCATATCAGAAACACAGATCAAGACAGAGAAGCTAGCTTTAAAATGTCCCGTGATGATCTTGCATATTGGAAAGACAGAAATGGGTTACAAAAGATTTTGACAAGCTTTCATTGCAGTTTCTGGTCCATCATCATGCAATGAAAAGTCCATGCCAGACGAAGAATAAATGCCACTAAACAAACAAGCAGACTTTAAAAGGCTGGCTAAGGCAGCCTAGAGGCTCAGTGAAGCAGCCTGCCTCTTTTCTTAGAAGCAACTCTGTTGGCAGAGTCACCCATAGAAATGCCATACTGACAGAATATTTCATTAGAAGCCTTGAATATTTCATTTGAATACACATCTTCAGATGCATTTTCTCTTTCCTTTCATACATTAGGAATCTGGAGCTGCAACAATTAAACATACTCATCTGCATATGAAGAGCATCCAGTAATATTTCAATGAATATAACCCTGATCGGCATTCGGAACAGGTCTGCCAGGAATTTTAAGGGACAGAAGTAGCATAAATTCTGATGCCTTGGTGCAGCACAGAGACCCATCAGATGGCACATCAACATGATGCTCATTACAACCAATGCTACTTAACACCATGCTGGATGACCAGTGGTCACTTTATCACCATGGCAACCACTCTCTTTCTAACAAGGCCTCATAGATATTTTCCTCCACAGCTACACCCCCTGAAGGCTGTTTCTTAAACATGACAGCTAGCTGTCCAACTGTTCTTCTTCAGTGGTGACGTTGTGACTCAGTGGCACGTCTTGATTTTTTCCCCTTCAAAACGTGAGATGACAGATGAAAATTATTCAGGACAGCTGCGCTGTAATAATTTTATAACTGAGCTCATTAGTAAATTACCATAATACACTGAGGCAGTTCTGGGATGTGGTACCTACTATTGTGTATTGGCTATTTATTTTTCTCGATATGCTGCTAATTTATGACATACCAAATGCCTAAATGCTCAACCTTGGCATCCCAGATTGTCATTAAAATACAGTTAATTTATTGTTTTGAAACAATGTTTAAAAATCATGTTAATATAAAACAAAATTGCATGAATTAAGATTCCCTCGGATTTTCTCCATGCTTCTAATACTTTTAATTTAGTAAAATATTTCACTATTTTATTATCTTACCTTCTCTGTCGAGAGAAGGTAAATCTCTAAATAAATCTAACTGTTATGGAAATTAAAAAGCAATATGTTATAAGATACATTAGTACATCAACATGCTAAAGTATCCAGCTGCCTTCTGGGTAAGCCCTGCGGTGGTAGACTCTAGCTGGTTTATTGTGTTTGTTTAACTTTTCTGCACCATATGAAGATAATGAATTTCACATTTATGATCCTCAATTTCACATATGTTGTTCCCTTTTCTAGTAGAACTATATTTTCTTCAGTCGATGCCCATCACCATATTTCTTGCCATAATGTGGTTTGGGGTAACGTTAAGTGACATTAAATTAGTTTAGGGATGAAAGACAAAGATTCCAACCAGTTAAAGTTTCTCATTATCCACAAGTTCAAATTGGGTCAACAAAAAGATGGTTCCAGAGTTTTAAATGCAGTACAGTACTCATGTAGAAAAAAATTTTATTGTGGGGGAAAAATTGGTGTAAAGAATTCAAAAACTTCACTTCAGGTGTTTCATACCAAACACTTGAATCTCAATAGGACTCAAATCCTTTGAATTTGCTTGTACTATGTAGTGGAACACATTTACCCAGAGAAGTCAATAAAGTACTAATTACATTTATTTTGTCTTTGTCTGGTATTGCTTTCAGTGGATGGATATTTATCAATATGTTTGTGGACATTTAATAATGCTTATGGTGAATGACTGTAATGACTTTAATGAATACTTTGAGTCATTCAAACTAGAAGAGTAGATATGAATTAAAATTGGCTTAATGGATAAAATATTAAAATTAGTCAATCAAAATAAGAAATCTTAAATAGAAAAGTACTGTATATAATAGAGATTTCAAAACTAAATAGCAATACATTCAATTATTTTTGTATTTAGCTTGAGCTAAACACAGCATTAATAGACTTCTTCAGTGTTTGATATTGTTATGTCAGTATACCTGTGTCCACTTCCAGCCTATTATCAGGATATAAACACTCTGAACGTTAATTTCCAGCCATTGGTCTGTGGTTGTTGCTTGTAATGTTGGTCTGTGTCTGTATAATTATGACTGCTGGTATGAGCCTGGATTGGCTCTGGCTTTCTACAGTCTATGAAAATGATGAGTATGATGAAACAGTGAAAATAGTAATGTTTCATGTGCCAGTATATTAATGGCACAAATCTCTGCCATGTGCGCTGTTAACCTCCCTTGCACAGTCATGGCATCCAAAAAAATGGTTATATCTGTGGGCTGAGCCCCCACAAAGGTCTGACCCAATTTGTAGTCAAAGAAAAGTAATTATACATAGATTTTTGGTTTTTCCCTGAAGGGAAAAGCCAAAATGAAAAGAAGACAGCAAATCAGTTGCCTCCATCTAACCCTGTCTTCTGCATCCTCTTCTCTCACACCAACTACCTTCATGTCCTCTTTCACTACATCCATAAACCTCCTCTTTGGTCTTCCTCTAGGCCTCCTGCCTGGCAGTTCAAAACTCAGCATCCTTCTACCAATATATTCACTATCTCTCCTCTGGACATGTCCAAACCATGTCAGTCTGGCCTCTCTGACTTTATCTCCAGAACCTCTAACATGTGCTGTCCCTCTGATGTACTCATTCCTGATCCTATCCATCCTGGTCACTTCCAAAGAGAAACTCAACATCTTCATCTCTGCTAACTCCAGCTCTGTGTCCTGTCTTTTCCTCAGTGACACTGTCTCTAGACCAAACAACATCACTGGTCTCACCACAGTTTTGTACACCTTTCCTTTCATTTTAGCTGAAACTCTTCTATCACACATCACACCTGACACTTTCCTCCACCCGTTCCATCCTGCCTGTACACGCTTCTTCACCTCTTCTCCACACTCTCCATTGCTCTGGACTTTTGACCCCAAGTACTTAAAATCCTCCACCTTCTTGATTTCTTCTCCCTGTAACCTCACTCTTCCACTTGGGTCCCTCTCATTCACACACATGTACTCTGTCTTACTGCGGCTAACCTTCATTCCTCTCCTTTCCAGGCCAAACCTCCACCTCTTTAGCTTCTCATCCACCTGTTCCCTGCTATCACTACAGATCAAAATGTCATCTGTAAAAATCATAGTCCATGGAGATTCCTGTCTAACCTCATCTGTCAGCCTGTCCATCACCATAGCAAACAAGAAGGGGCTCAGAGCTGATCCCTGATGCAGTCCCACCTCCACCTTAAACTCCTCTGTCACACCTACAGCACACCTCACCACTGTCTTACAGTCCTCATACATGTCCTGCACCGCTCTAACATACTACTCTACCACTCCAAATTTCCTCATACAATACCACAGTTCCTCTCTGGGCACCCTGTCATAAGCTTTCTCCAGATCTACAAAAACACAATGCAGCTTTGTCTGGCCTTCTCTATCAACATCCCCAAAGCACATACTGCATCTGTACAATGTTCCCTTGTGGTGGAGCCGAGGCTTCGAAACAGAAACCACACCAAACTATAAGTCAAAACTTCAGGACCAACCTCAGCAAAAACAAACTGGCAAAAGGCTCTGACAAAAACCTGACTTAAAAAGTCTCATGACAATTAGCCCAACTTCGTCCAGGTGTCGAGACCAGCCACGAGTGTGAAAATGAGCCTCAAGTGTGGACAGGACCAACATCCACCCACTAGTTTGGCCTCTCTCCCTGCCACACCCCAGCACAGCCACTGCAAACCGTGGCAGTACCCCCACACCCTCAAGGGACGGCTCACGACGTCCCAAAAACAGTCCCAGGGAGGGTCTGGGTCGTGCTCCCAAACCAAATGAAGTCCTGGTCCTGGGTTGGGAACAGGTTCTGGAACTGGCTGGGATCCAAGTGCAGGAAAGGGCTGGGGTAGAGGGGCAGGAACAGGCTGGGGTGCAGGTGCAGGAGCAGGAACGGGCTGGGATGCAGGAGCAGACTCGGGCTGGGGTGCAGGAGCAGGAGCAGACTCGGGCTGGGGTGCAGGAGCAGGAGCAGACTCGGGCTGGGGAGCAGGAACAGAAGCAGGAATCAAGATTGTGATCTTTATCTTATTATTTACGGTAATTTAAACATTTATGAACCCTCTCCATACTAATATTAAACCACCTTCTATCTGTATTACTTTTCCTACACTCTTATCGACTGTTTAAAGCACTTTTGTGTCTCACAAAAGTCCGAGACTGACGGAAGGGAGTGCACTTCCGAATGCCGTCAGCCAATAGAATGCATGTACGGTATCATGTGACTGCCTACCAAACATTCACGATGAGGTGGAGTTGAGAGTGTTAATGCATGAATGCGCTAGGGCGCACTGTACTCCTTTTTATATTAGCATTTCTACTCCCCAAAATTATCCAGTAGTAACAGCATTTATTGATCAATATCCATAAATATATAAAATGTTAATAAATGTCATTAGATTATGCACAAATCTGACTTAAATTTTACCTTATTTTTCACATGGTTGCACACTTTGTCCAGGTTAATGTATTTGTCTGCTTCTTGCTTCGAACACATGTTTTCCAACAGCCATTCCATCTTGAATGAACGACATTTGTGCAGGCGGGCAGCTTAGAGGTAACGCTGATCAGTAGTACTCTTGTTTGACATTAAACCATACTGCTGCTCACAAATGCTTACTTTTGCCCTTAGTCTAGTTTCAACTACTCTTTCCCATAACTTAATTGTATGGCTCATCAGCTTTATTTCTTTGTAGTTGCCACAAATTTGCAGATCTCCCTTGTTCTTAAAAATGGGCAACTCTTTACCTTTTCCTGTCAGAGGTTCCAACATTTAACGTCCATACTCTCAGCCTATACTGTTGGCATTCCTCTTCTCTCTCTTCCTACGAACACAATTTCCTCCTCTCCTTCGACCAACAGTAGTCCTATTTCCACCGGTACCCTGTAGGATGAACAGCCCTACAGTCATTGTTCACCCGGGCCTAAACCGATCCAGTATAGAAGTCATAGATTTGATTAACATGTTTGATTTGGAAAAAGTTTTACCTCAGATGCCCTTCCCGACACAACCCTCTGTATTTATCCAGGCTTGGGACCGTTACAATAAGACACTGGCTTGTGCCCTCTTGCGACTACATTAAATAGTTTGCTCTAAAAGAAGAGAAAAAGAAAAGTAGCCCTTGAAACAACATTTACAGTCGAGAGAAGTGCCCTGAGTTTACTTTGGATGAACACCAAGCGCACTGGTGTGGGAAGCTAAACAATAATAGTACTGTTAAGGACAGGAAGAGCAGCAAAACACAATTTAGCCACTATAAGAACCCACCTCCAATAATCCATATCACTTTAAGCACACAATATATTGCTACCTTCAAAGCCAACACAGTCCAATTTGCTAAATGTTTTGTTATCGCCCCCATGTTAAAAGCAATTTCTGTTGTTTTTATGGTATTGTAACATTTTCATTCTGCTGTTTGAAAACTATATTACTCAATACTTTAACAACCATATATAGTATGAGTAAGAAAGTGGCAGAAACTAATTGACTAGTGTTAACTAAATCTTTTCAATTATATTCTGATTGAAATAAAATAGATAACCCATTTGGCAGTGATAATATTAAGTGGACATTAATCCAGTGATGAAATAAAGCAGCATTATAATTACTTCAGTTTAGGGTTACTTCAGTAAAAATACTGAAGAAACAAATACTGATCTTCCTATTTGGGGTTGCTGTGACATAATGTGGCAACATTTGTCTCTGTGAGCCGATATTTTGTCAAGGATCTGTATCGTCACACAGTGTGTCTATGTTTAAGAGCATTTGGACTGAAAGCCCATTATACAGTGACCAAACTTCTCATTAGCAGATGATAAATTGGCTTCTTCAAACTAACATGTGTCTACATGCTTTTGAAGTATTTACTAACTAGAGTGTGCTCTTAATTTCCCTCCAGGGATCAGACCAGTATATAAAATGACATTTTAAAAAAAGGCCAAGAGACATAGTCCCTCCAGCATGTCCTAGGTCTTCCTCAAGGTCTCATCCCGGTAGTACATGTGGATAAAGAAGTTCTATGAAACTAAAAACATTGCAATAATGAAATGCCCTGCCCACAGTCATGATCATACACCCTATAGAGAACCTCTGGAAAATCCTTGGCAATAAAGTTATGGCCAAGAAACCCACTACAATCACTAGACTGTGGAAGAGACTGAAAGAAGACTGGAGCAAAACCAGTGATGAATCAGTGATGTACTGTGGCCGCAGATGCGCTGAAGTCATTCAAAACAAAGGCCTGTTCATTTCCCATTGTTTCTTTACTGTTGCAACCTTCCAAAAATTTAGTTGTAATCTTTTTCCCTGCTTAAGTCACCGTTGCTCTCTAATTTTGATTTTATTTCAGAAAAATCAATTGTTTATCAATTGTTCTGAAATTTTGATCTCCAGTGTAAAGGGATCATCATGACCAGCAAACTGCTGAACTATACAGAATATGATCATATCATAATTCCCCTTTGATAGTTCAATAACACTTATGTTTTTGGATGTCTCATCACATACTCCAATAGACCTGAGTGCAAGTTTTTTCTTCTGAACAATAAGGCACAATTCTCTGTATAACAATGGCTGTATGAAACACTTTTTTGGTTTGTTAAATTATGTTTCTATTTTTATTATTCTGAATCCTACACCATAATGACCCATAACAAGAAACTGCAAGATCTTTGCCTGCTGTAGCAACAAACCAGTTGTGAATAGCTACTGTCTTTGTAAATAGTAAAAGAAATTAAAGTGAGGTTTGCAACCTTGAAGTGTGGATTTTTTTTTTATCTTACCATATTTTGCCCTATTGTTATCAGTATGAACATAGCGCTTCATAGTGATCTCAAAGGAAGTGGCTTAAAGAAACCAATCATCTTAGAAAGTAATCTATCACCCTGCTTCTTTCTCTCTCTCTCAGGAGTGTGTGGCATCTTTGCGCATCTATTCACTCTATTTTTTGCTTTTTTCTGATCCATAATTTAACCAGTGGCAGGCCGTGCATTTCAACCGTAAGCCTTCAGTAACATCATATTTATTCCTACCTAAAATTCACCTCATAATATCAGTATAATATCAGTACGACATCAGGGTTTAAGAATCCACACATATACATTACATCACCCGTAATATAGGCTAATCAAGCAAAACTTAATTTCCGGAGCATTTAAAATCAAACCTTTTTTAGTATTTTTGACATTTAACTTTGTTACCAATGACTTAACTAATAAACATGACAAAAACCTTTAAAAATACAAATACAATTTTTACACTAACAAACACGGATCAACACAATGCCTCTATATTTTAAAAAACAATCCAATGAAATCAACAGGCATTCCCAGCAATATAATTTGCAGCATTTCACGGAAGCTGTTAGCCACGGAATCTGTTCAAAGGTGCTAGTTTGAAAATATCGGACAAAACCTTTTCCCTGCTGGGAAAGACTAGCTGGCACGGTGGTCGGCCGACCTCTGCTCACAATATCCAGTTGTCTTAAAAAGTCAGTCTTGAAAATGGTGTGGCAAGTATATCTGCAACCAGATCTACCTCTTTTCCTCCTTCAGCCATCGTGGGTAGCCGGCGAATGTCCCGGTTCAGGTTCAATGTGTCGCAAAATGACAAATGAAACCTAGCCTAGCACGTTAGGTTTGAAGTAGCAAGTTAGGTTTACTCCACAAACCATCTGAGTCGTGTGTCCGAGCAGCGACGCTGTCTGCCACTCCCCTCTGATGACTCCTTTGCACCAGCAGGTGTCAGCGTCATAGAAGGCTTCTAAAAAGGACCCTGCATGAAGGGCCTGAGGTCACAGTCTGTGAGCTGATTGGTCCAAACACTGTAAACTGAACAGGCTGTGTCCATTCACTTACAGCAGGCAGGACTAGCTTGGTTTTCGGACGCTTTAGACATCGAACAAATTGGAATTTGACCAAAATATTTGGGGGGGTTTTATCTTAGAAGTTGAACAAAATTTGGAAGTCGAACGCGAAACAAACGCAGTAACATCCATCCTCCTCCTCCTCTCCCTCTCCAACGTTCATGTATGCCAACTTGTTACGATACCAGACTTGCGCATCCGGAATCTGAGTGGGGAAATAAGTTTTTCTCTTCTTTATTTAACGGGAGCCCGCTACGCTCACCTGAACACTCAATTGAACACAGGCACATTACGCATGTCGAACTCAATATAACAAGCGTAATATATTTACACGTAACCACTTCCGGGTACAACTGGAAGTCCCAAAACAAGAGCGTCACAGGATCGTACTCAACACAGCTGCTCACCACCACAAAGCTAAAAATTTTTTATCTGTATTGTTCTTATGCTTTAACTGTAATGTGCTTTTTATTTTAGTTACTGTAATTAGTTTTCAGTAATTTTTCCACTTAATTTGCGTTCTATTGCCTATGGTACAAGTTACGGTACTGTAAACTTCTGTCCAAGAGACGACGGTAACTCATGCCTTACGCTAACCTGATTACGTCGATTTTTTTTTCTTTCTTTCTTTCTCGTGTTTGCTTCTTTCTTTTACATTTCTTTGATATGTGTCATTACTATACAATTTGATATATAAATGACATTATTAAATAACGTATAGTATGCATATACAGAAAACGGATGGATATCATGTTGAAAAAAGGTAGTTTTCTAGCGTCTTGGAACGGAATAAGACCATTTACATTATAAGTAATGGGAAAAATGTATTTGGAATTCAAACAAATTGGTATTCGAACAGTCTTCCGGAACGAATTGTGGTTGGAAACGGAGGTTTGCCTGTATGTATATATATATATCACATATATATTACATATATACATACAGTATCTCCTGGAAGTGAATCAAGTGTCTAAATGCTGCGGAGTCATTAGTTTTGATGAGATCTTGACCTGAAAGTTTGTTAGGTGGAACTAGAGATGGAGATGATTGTGTGCTGGAGGCAGGTTAGCCTTGCTCTGCTGCATTGCTGACATACATACTCGACAACAAACATGAGACTTTGAGGGGAGGAACATACTAGGAAAAGCAGGAGGCGGCTTCCGATATTCAACGCATTCAGCCATGCTGGAGCCTATCCCAGTTGGCTGCAGGTGAGAGGCAGGGTACACACTGGGATAGTCGCCAGTGGATTGCAAAATATAGAAAAACAGGCATTCATGCTCACATTCACACATTACTTGATTTGTCCAATTCACCTAAGCTGCAGGTGGGAGGTGGGAGGAAGCTAGAAAACCCCGAGAAAGCCCACGCAGACAGGTGGAGAACATACAAACACTTCACATGCCAAATTAATTATTAATGATTAAGAACTCCGAAGTCACACTTCCTCATCAGTTTGCTGACAGAAAGCGTTAGCATGGTGGAAGTATTCTACTGAGGTATGCTTATTTGAGGTATCTAAAATACAATTTTCTGCTATCCTTAATGTCTTTTGGCGCTTATTTCTGAAATGCTTGTCATTCTAATTATAATACAGCATAGACCTTAGATAGAGTGGAATTAATGTAACTAATCAATGAATCTTGGAATGGCATTATTTTAGTAGATGCTGCTACACTTCATCTGACCATTTGTGCCAAAGATACAAAAAATAAAAATAAAACAGGGAGATTATAATGCTGTACTTTTTTCTTTTCTTGTTAAATTAAAAATACAATTCCTACATTTTCATTTATAGTAAACTAGTATTTTTCAAAAATTTTAAAATGTAACACAAATCGAAATTGTGTCAAACTTGTGTGAATGTATTTCTAGCTTGAACACCATCAGTCTCTTTATTTGTATAATGTGATCACCAAATAAATCCCAACCTTCACTCGGTTCTCATATTTAGTATTCTTTAAAGATGTAGTTATTGATTTATTTTTTACTTTTGAACATCATCACACGTTTCAAGAGCCCCGGGTTCCTAGCAAGGAATACTGCAAATCAGTTTTATGCAAGTTTTTGGAATTTGTATCACTTCATTTGGTAAAAGCAGAAATAAGAAGCATGAAATATTCAGCTGCTATGGGCATATTTTGATACGAAAGAAAACATCATTGCATTGAAATGATAACCACTGAAGTATACACAGATATTATCCAATTACCTGGGCCCACCTACAGAGAGTAACCTTTTTGAAGTTTTCAGCAATAACATTGAGTATTTTCATGAAAAAAGACAAAAAGTAGTCAACATATAACAGAAGCATGAAATGGTCGTGCATGTTCTTGGATGTGAGAGGACGTTGAAGAAACTGGACAGAACCCACACAGACATTGGGAAAATTTTGAAACTGCACAGAAAGGAATTGAACCCTTACCCTTCTTGCTGTGGGGCAACAGCACCATTCTCTGCAATTACAAGTACAATTTTAAGTAAAAATAAATATGTCAAAGGTTTGAAATTCTAAAAATATCACAGTGCACCTCACCAGAAAATGTGTGCGTAAAGTTCACATACAAATGTAAAAAATAGAAAAAGGAAAATAGAATATACTAATTTGGAATTAGCAAGCCACCGCTTCACTTTATTCTACATTGATAGTTTTTGATTAGTATTTAAAATGTGCTCTGGAAATGAAACAACAAATTGTTTGGAGCTAAAACTCGGGTTGTAACCAGCGAAATGAAAATTTTGAAAAAATCATTGAATAAAAAGCAATTACAAATTCCTATAAAGCAAAGGTCCAATTTTATTATTGACATTAATAAATAAACTGAATCTTAAGGATATGTAGGGGGTAACATCTGATGGATAGATGGATAAGCTACACATCTCCCCAGTCATGACTCTCACAGAGAGAAGCCTTGAAAGTCTGCAAGAAGTTTGGATAGAATAAGTATGTGATCTCTTGCATTTTTTTTTACACATTAACTGTTTGATTATTCTATTCATATTTTTACCATAAATCCCAGAATCACTTTCACTCAAATTATTTATTCTTCGCCCCCCACCTAAAAGTTTTTTTTTTTTAATGAAGCAATGTTCAGGAGAACATTTCTCCCCAAAAATCAAATCTAGCATATATAGTGTGTCATTAAAATGGAATACTTGTGGAGGCCTGTCAGCCTAAAATGAATCAAACATATGTATTAAAAAAGAAAAGATCTTTCAGTTTAACATATTTGAGCTGCTACTCACTTAAATTTCTGGTGCTGCAGATAATACTCATGCCTTGGGACTTTGTTATCTCCCACACATCCTCGGTTTTCTCTTGGGTATATAGTAGTTATTACTGAAACCTCTGGTAAAGCAGTAGAAATGCTAACTGTTACAATATTCATATAATTTTGACAGTCATCATTCAGATTTTTTTTATATTGTAGAATAAAATACAATACAATGAAATACCTTTATGGTGGATATATGCCAAGGTAAGACTGCCATCAGTCACTGACAGGTGTGTGCTGCCTCAGCTTACCTTGACATGAGTGATGTGCAGGGGCAACACAGGTAGTGCTCTCACCTTACAGTGAGGGTTCAATGCAGGCTTGTGGCTTTTCTGTGTTTGGTTTACAGATTATATAGACATGTCTGCTTTGTCTCACAATCCAAAACCATTCCATAGAAGTTGGTTGGATGGAAGGATGGATGGATGGATGGATGGACGGACGGACGGACGGATGAATGGATGACAAATTTACCTAGACAAAATTATGCATTAGAGTAGCCCATGAATTGCTTACCAGAATAAGTTTCATAATTTCTCACCAATCAAAACTGTGTGAGGCTGTCAAAGCTCGCCATTGCATCCATCACTCGACAAGGAGAATGTAGGTCAACATCCTCTGACAGCCTCTGTATGCTTCAGGGGTGTAGCAGCACATTGCATGGGAAATTTGTGCAGAGACAAATACACACACACACACACACACACACACACACACACACACACACACACACACACACACACACACACACACACACACACACACACACACACACACACACACACACACACACACACACACACACACACACACACACCTCAATCAAACTAAACAGAGCCAGGACCAGGACAGAAAGAGGCCATGAGTCTCTCTAAAGGAGCTGATTTGTCTGGTAAAAAATGAGGCTACTGCTTCATCAAATAACTCATTTCATTTTATGAGATGATATAAGGGGTTAGCGTCCAGAAAGCTCCTATAAACCCTCTTCTCATATAAATTCCACTTTCAACCCAAAATTCTTTTATTATATACTGTAGGTACATCTATGTGCACTGTGGCTTCTATTTTTATCATGAATGTAAGAAGAATTATTTAGCAAGAGAAAGAGTTGCAATTCACTGGCCATAAGGCAGGAGTCCCTAATTACTGCCTTGTGGGGCCTTGCTTATCAACAGCAGCAATTTTTGTGTGGCAAAATATTCCCACAACAGCCTTTGATGTAATTACTTTCCAAACAGCTCCCTTCTAGCCAATATCCTGTTCTAAATGCATGGCTTGGCTTGTTTGCTACATCACTGTAGCACACATGCCTTTCGTTTGTTGTCCTTTAGAGAACACATTTGTCGCAGCTTCAATGACACCATAAAGCTAGCCATAGTCACCAGTATGACAGAGTGTAAAGAGGTATGGTATGGGAGAAAAATAGCAATTTACTACCAGAAACATGTTGCTGTGTCCAGTCCTTTGTGAGAAAAAAAAAGTAAGGACAGAGGACAGACCCGCAGCTCACCTCTACCTCATTGTTTTCTACTTGTTTTGACAACTTTGACAGCCTGAAAATGATTGGCTATCAGTAAAATATGAGGTTGATTATAATTGGATAAATGGAAAACAGCACACAAGCCTAACATGCTTGGGCTAAGAAAAGTGCACAGAGGTTTAGCCTTCCTGTCTGAACTTTCATCAAAATATGTTAGTAAAGACGTATTTGGGTATTAAATAAATATAAACAAATAATCCTTGATTAATGCATGTGTGTTAGTCCATTTCAAAATGTATTTACATTTTAATAATAAAAAAAAGTTAAGCTAAATCATGATATTGGTATCACAATGACACTTTGTTATAAACAACATGTTTGCCCAATCGTCCTCATTCCATAGAGTTTTATTGAATAAACACGTTACATGTTTTTGAAATACAGAAATGTGTTTTTATAAAGTTTTTTTTTTTTAAATAAATGCCTTATTTCTGCAATTTGTATAATAGAATACATGAATCAAAACAGTGCAAACTTGATCTGCAGACTTTTCTTTGCTTGGTATGGCCACTGAAAGTTAATTAGTAGCCAAACCTATCGTCAATAAACAGGTACAATTTAGTTTCACATCTTGCATGACTACAACTAAAAGATCATTTTAAACCTCAGCCTGTTTTTTATTGGACTGCATTGCCGTTTCCTGTACTATATGTGAAGTCACGCACCATGAAATCACAAACTAGACCTGAGATTTTCAAATGAATATGACCTTCAAGCTGGATATTTGTCTTTGCTTTCACCACTGCATAATCATTTTCATAACGTCTTGATGAATTCTGCTTCAAGGGACCCTTACAAATTTGGTTGTAGTGAAACGGGAAAGGCTGTTTTGCTGATAACTTGACAAATTGTTCTACAAGGTTTCTATTTTTATCTCTCTGATCTCACACGAAGTGTAGAATTTTCACAATTCCCTTGCCTTTTGCCAGGGGCTTAGTGTGACATATTGCTAATCTGGTTGTTATGCAATTTATCAGCCATCTCTCTTCTATGGTCGTACATGGATATTATGCAAGTTTCTTATGAGCCTAACTGCAATAACACTGCAAGGAGCTAATGAACAGCCACTACTACTGTGGTAACACATCTGAAGTCACTTCAGGGTTTTTTTGTTGCACCAACTTGTTAGTCCAAGTCACTCCATTAAACTAACCAAATTATTTCTTGCTAATGATATACAGAGACTCTCATGCTGGAACCACTGTATTGTATCCAAAACAAACTAGGAAAGAACCATCAGAGTCTGCTGTTCGACAGTAAATAGTTCTGCAGAGAGAAGTTACATACGTACAATACTGCACACCAAAAGCCCCACATAACAGGTGACGTGACTTGACGTGAGGGATTCATTATTGCCTCTAGCCTCTATCAACATATGAAGTATTGCCACAGCTACAAGAGGCTGTTTTTGCATTGTGAGCACAGCCTGATATGGATGAAAGATTGAGTATAGCCTGAAGCAAACATCAACCTGATCCTTAAATGGTCATCTTTTTTTAACAATGGCCGCATTTTTGTGCCATCAGCTAATTAGGAGTGGCCTGTCATTAAAGATGCATAAATCAGACCTTAATGTGACTCAAGAGTCTTCACTGAGACACTTGGTGGGAAGAATGTGGTGCTCTGATTTTATGGGCCTGAGCTGAGGGGGATATATGTCTTGATAATGATGACCAAGTGCAGTGTATTGATCACCACCCCCAATGGTGTCTGTGTGTTAAAGCTACCAGACAGAAATTGAACTGGAAATCTAATCTGTGAAGAACAGATCATCACAGACACAAGCAAGTAAAATAAAAAAAATAATAAAATAAAATAAATGTGTTTTTGCAGTATAAATCCACTCTGGTTCACTTTGTTACTGAAGTGTATTTCATGTGGGTTTTGGTGATGTGTTATTTTTGTTTCATGAAGTATTTTACTTTCCAGGGAAAAAAAAAACAAAAAAAAACTTTTCCACCACTCTTTGATGAGATTGCTAAATGCTGGCACAGGTTTGCACTGAGAAATTACTCCACTAGAGACAGTTAGAGCTTCCTCTAATTACAAAACAACAGCAAAATCTTGACAGTTCATATGTTTTAGCTCTTTGCATTCCCATTTCTAGTGAAAAACAGAATAATTGAATATTCATCATATCTGAGTGGGGGGAGGGGGGTATATCATTTTGCCCAAAGTCATTAGGATTTTGGTTAATTATCATGGCCCATTGAGTACAGCACCTCCTGCAGCATGCAGGAGGTGCTGTACTCAATGAAAACCAGAAGGCAGCACTATTCATCCATTATCTACTATGTAATTATCAACACACTCTGTTTGGCCACAATCACAAAGTATGCTTCTAGAAATATGTTCTAAATCACCAAAAAAATGTTTGTTTGGCAAATGCCCCTTGATGGAAAACTTCCTGTTTGTCTGTTTCTAAAAACTAAAGGCAATTATCAAGTCATATGTGAGTTTTTTCTACAATTAACTGTACCTGCACCTCCTAACTCAGGAATTTAAAAAAAAAATTGCTTGTTGGGCTTTTCAACTGTTAAACAGTTAGACCCCAAAAAGCAGAAACAGAAGTGATGTAAAAAAACAAACAAAAAAAAACAAAACAATTTTAATACTCAATGCTAAAACATAAGTAAAAATTAAAACCAGAAGGCAGCAGAGCAACATGAGAAAACTTAAGTCCACAGGTGAGGTGAAAAAGAGCAGACAGCTGAGAGACGACCAGGTAAATGAATATGATGGAATTCTCTGGCAGCGAAGTGGAGGGATGACCAGTCTGAAATACGGAGGAGGATGACAGAAGCAACTCAAGTGTATCTCATGAGCTGCCTGCCTGAGATGTGCCCAAAACCCCAAAACACCTGCAAGTAAAGAAACAGGAAGCAGGGATGAACAGAAACACCGAGAAACAACAACAGGATCGTAACACTGCTCTATTAGGTTTACGCAGCATCTAAAATACAGATACCGTCAGTGGAGATACTTTTGCTTGTTCTTCAAAACACTGTATGTTTTACTGTCAGGACATCAATCACTCATGAGATCCACAGAAAGATATAAAATGAAAAACGATCTGGAATGACAGCCATAAATCTTGGGTTAGGTCCAACGGACCGTAATCCCAAAACCAACAGCCTTTTCCTGGGCCAGGTATAAAGGCCAGAAAATAATAGGAAGCCATTTCAAGAGCAGTGATAGTAAAAAGTGCTCTGGAATGCATAAAACTTTGCATCCATTAGATTTTATATGTGTGTATTAAATATTTATTTGAAACATCAAAAATATATCTAAATTCCATGATATCAATGTGCATGAATTTTTGTTAATATGTTTTATGCTACAATCCATCTGCTGAAGTATATAAACTGATTGGTCACACAAAACATCATTTATGATGTTTGGTTAAAACTGTAGGTACTTTTTTCTATTGATAATAACAACACAGACTTTAGATTTGAGATATAGCCAATTAGATTATTCCATCATGCATAAAATTGACAAAGAAAAATGCACTGTGTCACACATATTATTATATCACAGAAAAAAAATGTTTTGTACTTAATGATACTAAAGATGAGATACAACTGTACAGAGTTCACTGACCTCAAAGCCATTTTTCCATAATCTAAAAGTATACAGTACAGAATCAGGCCAAGGCACAGCTCAATCTAGGCCCTAAAACTGTAAATATTATGAAAATATAAATAAGGTCATGTCCATGAATGCATCACAACTCTGCATTGTCCAAATCAGTTTGGCAATGCAAACCATCTAGTCCACTTGTGAAATTTTCTCGTTTAGTGAAGCATATATGGTAAATTTGAGTAAGGAGTCTGTGTGAACAACCCGATCAGTATTCAAGTGTTTTAGAAGAATGGTTTTTTTAGAAATCTGAAACACTGAAATTTGCAGCAGCCTATCTGAACATATGAAATACTTGAAAACCAATTTTACTGTGTTTTTTTTTTTTTAAGGTACCACAAATCACATGTAGCAATTCTGATCAACATATGGAACGAGCTGAAAATGTAATCAAAGACAAAAGTTTATTTCAATATCAGAAAGCATATATTAACAAAAAACCCTTTGATTTAATCCTTGCATTTGCCTGCAAGCTAAACATTTATGTGGCTATAATAAATAATACATTAATCTGGCTCAATCAGTACAAAAATTAAGATTTGTGATTCCATGTTTCCATTGCACAGTGCTTGAGGCTGTCATATGGCTGAGGTGCATTTCTTTTAAGTTTGTAGTGTTTCAACTGACTGCAGTCTGTAAGAATAAGAACTGAACGCAGCAGCACTTGCTTTTACTCCAGCAAAGATGAGACTGTGTGTGTGACTTTCACCTACAATTTTACCATGATGTACATCAACTGCCAGACGTTAATTACTTGTTTTGCTAATCATTCCCTGCTAAGCTTTTTACGTCCTGTGACTGTGAGAGTGAATTAGGTCTAAACAGATTTGAACAACCCTTCCTTCATTTCTCACAATTCCCCAATAAAGAAGCAGCAGGTCACACGACCTGGCCTGATCACAAACATATTTAACCATCTGCCAGTGGTTTGCTGCCATCAATTTGTGGGACTAAAACAACTCTGCAGTCAAGAAATCTCATTTCCTGCATATGGTTCAGAGCGTTAAGCATCACACGTGTTGTTTTAAAAATGCTGAAGATGTGATTTTCTTTACTGGATGCATCTGAATTGCAAATACAATGCGGTACACATGCATATCAATACAAAGTAAATACAATGCATTTTACAATTGGGGGATGAACCGCAAACAACCTTGTGGTAATTCCGTTGACTGCATGATCTATTATGTCTCGATGATACTGTAGATAAAATGCTGTTATAGTATAAATAGCAGAATTATAGCACCCATATCTAGCAATTTAGTTGCATAGATTACTATAGTATTTAGATGAGTACATTAAGGAGGCAGTTAGTTCCTAAAGAAAGAAAATTTCCCCTCCACTACTAACTCATATTCATACACAATTTACACAATTTCCTCCTGGATTATTAAAGTACGTATCCATCTCTCCATCTCTCCATCTGTCTGTCTGTCCGTCCACCACCGTTATGTTTTATACATTTAATCAGTAAAGAAGGATTCCTCTTTACAAAAACAAATCAAATTCTGGATTTTCTGTTGAAGAAGAGTACTCACAGAGATGTCTCTGCTTAAGAAACCATGTATAATCAAAATCTGTTCATGCTGCTATGGCAACATATGTCCTCAACATTACCTTCTGTACGATTAACTTGATCCAGCACCTGGTTCCACACTGGTCCCAACATCCCCAACACTTCAGTTATCAGGATCAGCAAGTATTAACCCCTCTACCCCTATATGTTTATTTTTCAATGTAAGTCAGATATAGTATAGATTTATTTCAACTAAGGTGCTATCCACTCGGGTGTATACATGTACATACGTAGGTATACTGTATAACAATTCAGTAAAATTTTGTCATGTCTTTTTCTTTTTCTTTATTAAGCCTGCTATTTGAATTATACCCAAAAACGTAACAACGTTCAGTTCATAATATCAGTTGGTTTGTAAAAAGAACAAAGTAAAGTTTGTGGCTGAGCCAACAAGACTTATTTCCATCCTCAAGTTCCAGTTGTGGACTTGGCATTTTCCTTCCAATGTGCTACTTAATGTCAAGTTGATATACACATAACTGCAATGCATCTTTCAAAGTAAATGACTTATTTATGGTTTAGGAGAAATTACAAAATAATAACTTGCTGAGTTAAAGTGTGAGTAAATAGTGTTTGCATTACTGGAAGACAGGGTTAGCAAGATTCAGTCGTTAGAAAACAATGATTTGTGGTAATTGAGGCATGAACATTTCATGCCATAGATGATCCTTCGGTATCAGTAGGTTTTCTTTGATTTGTTTGGATTTGATATCACTTGGTCTAGGTAAGAGAAACAAAGTTTGGAGATGAAGCTGCTTGAAGCTTGATTAACTTCATGCTCTATGTGTTTATCAAAACAGACTTGAACCAAATATGGCTCCAATTAAATCACATTGGGTTTAACAAATGGTCTAACGGCCAAAATTGGGAGAAATAACATCACTTAAATGCTGTATTACAAGAAAAATAACCTCAGTAATATTTTGATTGAATGGAGAAAGTTTGTTGTCATCCAGGATATCATGTTTTGAAGATGACGATAGTGTATGTTGAAATTGTCTGTGTACCACTAGCCTCATCAGCTGGACTCCTCTGAGCGTCAGACTGTTGTTGGTCCGCTTTCTCCGCCAACACGGCAAGATGACAGTCATTGTTGCCTATGCTCTCACCGACATCGCTGATGAGGATGCGTAGGATGCCTTCTTTGACCAACTCCATTAGGCTGTTGGCCAGGTCTCACCCCATGACATCACCATTATTCTCACTGACGCCAATGCCACTCTTTCCAGCATTGATCGGTCCACAGGCTCACCTGTCGGCGCAACCTTTGCTGACGGGCAACGGTCACCGCCTTCTCCTTCTCTGCCACCACAATAACCTCTGCGTCGCTGACATATGGTTTCCCCAGAAAATGATCCATCACTGGACAGCCAAGATGGCAGAACCAGGAAAGCATTGGACCAGCCGTTACTGCTCATCTCCCGATGCTGGAGGTCATTTGTCACCAACTGCCGTGTGTACAGAGGAGCAGAGCTTGGCAACACTGACCGCCGCCTGCTGGTGGCCAAGCTTAAGTTAAAGCTGCGAGCCAACCAGCATACCAAGACTCAACCTCACCTGGACTCCTATCTACTCAGTGATCCAAACATCGCCACTGAGTTCAGTTGCTCCATCCGCTGCACCTTCAATGCCGTGGCTACCGACAAAGTGACAGACTGGCAGACCTTCAAGGATAGTGTCATCCAGTCAGCTCATGTTGTCCTTGGATGCTTCGATCCTCCCCTAAAAAGCCTTGGATATCGGAGAGGACACTCCACATCATTGACCGGCGACACCAGGCCAGGCTCCAAGGCTCATTCTCACCCGTACTCTCCCAGCCGTCAGGAGTCAATGCCTTCCCCAGCAGGATGGCTAACCACTCCACTACAGACTGAATCTCCGCCGTTCACTTACTCATAGAGAAGACACATAAATTCTGCTAAGATCACCATCTATACATCGGGTTCATCGATTTGAAGGGTGCCTTTGACACCGTCTGCCATGCCTTGCTCTGAAGTATCCTACAGACCCCACCTAAGATCGTTGCCCTGCTCATGCTGCTCTATAGCAGTGCACAGAGCTGTGTTTGTATCAATGGCAGTGACTCCGAGTGGTTTCCCATCTCCAGTGGTGTTCACCAGGGCTGTGTGGCCGCTCCTGACCTTTTTAACCGCATCATTGAACATCTGATGTCCAGCGTCTGTGAGCGAGTCCCCGGGGTGTCCCTCGGCAACTACCACCTGACCTGGAGTGAGCTGGACTAAAACCAAATTCATGCATGTCGGTGACGGACCTGATCCATCTCCCCTGCAGCTCGGTGATGACATTGGATCCTGTCAAGAGCTTTATGTATCTGGAGTCCATAGTGACAGACAATGGAGACCTTAAACCAGAGATTCTCTGCAGCAGAGTTCTGGCAGCATCACCTCTGCAGTCTCTCTGGAAACCACTCTGGTAGCATCAGACCATCTCACGCAAGACGAAGCTCCGAATTTACAACTCTGCCGTATTCTCCATCCTGCTCTACAGCTCGGAAACTTGACCCTTAAACAAGACCCTGGCTGCCAGTATAGATGGCTTTGATAGCAAGGCTTTCAGAACCATCGAAAACATCAGGTGTCCCCAGCGGGTTTCCAACAATGTGCTTATAGCCCGCACGTGCCAGCCCATAGCATCTTACCAGCTGCGCAATGTCGCACCTGATGGTTTGGTCATTTCCTCTGCCTTCTTCCTGATCACCCAAAAGCATTCTCCAGTTTGACCCTAAGGCCGCAGGCGGGCAACGACCTTGAGGTAAGCCCCGCACCTGATGGCTCGATGTTGTTGCAGGTGACCTCCGACAACAGGGAGTTGCTGTGGAGGATGCAGAGCACCTGGCACAAGACCGCCAGCGCTGGAAAAAACTGGCTCATCACAGCGAAGGGACACCCCCCTCCCAAGAGCCCAGCTGACTGACTAACTAACTGCGGAACACCTCATGAAATAAGGACTGTGGAGATTGAGTAGTAAAAATATAAACACCAAAGGATCAGCAAAATAAAAATGAACAAAACCCTTTTAAAGCAGAACATGAGACCCCTTCTCAGTCAGAATCCACTGGTGAGCACTGCATGGTCAGCTATGTTGAAGGTTACAATAAGATCAATCAATATGAGCCAGCCGCTGTAAAAAGTTCTTTGTTAATTTCAGAAATGCAGATTTTGAGTTGTAGAGAGCTGTGCAACTGTTCTGGAGTTTTGTAAAAATAGCCACGCAAGCAAGAGGTATCTATAATTGGTGTATTTAATATGAAAATGGCTCATGTGGCTGAAATTGTGACTTAATCAAATATAAGACAACATGACTTCTCGGTCATGTCAGTGTTTTTATTTGGGGGTTTTTTCTTCTTTTTTTTGGCAAAATTTACTAAAATTTGCAGCAGGTCAACATATTTTAAGACATCTAAAAATGTCGTGCATCCCAAGTCCCCATGGAGAAATTGCATTTTACCATACACAGCTGTCAGCATCCATTAAATTTATTGATTTTGCTTTTATTATAATCCAGCTTGATGGAAAGGGTCATAGATATGAATGTCAATGACTTACTATCCTTTTTCACTATTCCTATCCAGTGGGGTAATGTGACGTGGATTACCAATAGCAGAGTCACAGTAAGTGAAGCAGTAGTCCCACACCACCACCCTCAAACCTCACCCACACACATACCTAATCTTATTGAACATCCTGAATAACACAAATTAGTTTGTGCATCTTTATAACATTCAAAGGGACCAATCATTATATTTTAATTACTCGTACCAAGTAGTGGGCCCATTAAAGCAAAGCAATCAATCTAAGACATTTGCAAAGAGGGGGACTGTTGTACAAACAGTACAATCGTTGAAACTGGGTGTGAGCTGTAATATTTGCACTGAAGAACAAATACAAGCTTTGAGTAAGAACTAAAGCGAAGAAGAAAAAATATAATTCACTTTTAACACATACACAACACAATGCCTTGACAGACACCATTGTCTTTTATTTTCTGGCTACATAGCCAAGCAAAACACTTCTGGCATGATGGCCGAAGATGGAAGACCCAAATAAATCAATTAACAAAGTGCACATTTATTATGATCATACATAATGGCTTTTGTGTGACACCTTTGTCTGAATATAACATAATTGCTGTTTATGTCCTTTTTTATTGTGGGTGCATGATGCATTGGTGATTGATTAACATGTCAAATTAAATCAGTCAATGTAACATTTGTACTGCTGATATTTCGAACAGTCCAATTACAGATTTTAATTGAGTGAACTCACTGAGCTCTCAAGGAGAGTACTTGTGGCCACAAATGTCTGACTTCACTGTTTGTACTTTCTGCTAGCTTTGGTAAGGTTAATAGAAAATGAATTTTTATAGAAACTACATTTTTCCTCAATACATCTTTTACTTTAATTGTTGTAGTTATACAATTTACAGATTCCAGGACCCAGTTAGAAGAAGACGAAGACGACAAAGACAAAGAAGAAGAAGAAGAATGGTCAACAGCAACAATTACTGTCCTAATCATTGACCCTGACCTCTCTCTTCCTCTCAGAGAAGAAGCCTGAGGGTGACAGTTTAGGTGAATTTAGTGATCATTAGAGGAGTTCAAATCTGCCTTCCTGGTTGCCTACTATGGCCGCTGTAATGTCTTGCTGAATAAGCACTCATCTTCTTTCTCACCTGCTTTCCTCAATCATCTCCATTTTCACCCATGACTGTCTGAAAAAACAATATCATATGGTCCTGAAATGGTGTGGTTCCTTCCCTTGCAGTCTGTTGGTCAGGCTTTCTTTGAATCCTAGATTCAGTCACCTTGTCTGCAGGCTTCAATAATACGTCTTCAGGAACTCTGTTTTTCCACTGTTTAAATTGTTTCATCACTGATGTAAAGCACTTGAATAAAGACTTATCCTTGGTCATTTGGCACTGACATTGGATACATAGATACTTCCCTGGGATACATTCAAATGTCTTGCAAAGTGTTTGGGGTTATTCATCAACCTGTCACAATAATGCCAATGATTTTGTCACTGTTCTCCTTGTCAATGGCAATGACTGGCCTTCCGCTGCAGCAATATTTAAGGCTTTATCAGTCTCATTTGACTACTCTACTTAAGAAGGGGCACCATTTACTTGTTGTGGCCAACATGTTCTTCTGGATCTTCTTAGGCTACAAGACCCCGATCATATAACAAATGATTGCATCAAAATCAGTCAATACATGTTTCACTTCTCCATAATCACAGAGATAAAGTGCATGCGCAAGGAAGAAAAGCTATAGAAATCAGAAATACCTGACCTATTACTAAGTAACAGAAAGACACAGAATTAAATTGAAAGAACAACAACCACATCATCGCTAGAGATGTGAAGGTACTCAACTTATCTCCAGACTTGGCTGTCAACTGCGGTGAATGGAAGAGAGCCGTACAAAGTATGAGTGAAAACTCAATGCAACTTCATGGACAATTGACATAAGCAGATAGTGAGTGAATGAGTTTGTATGTTCTCTCACAAAAACTATGCTATATAACTGATTTGGAAACTCAAAGGCCATGTCCACATGTATAATAATGATAATAATAATAATAATAATATTAAAAGTTAAATTATAAAAAATATTCCTTCATTTTCCATGGGAAAAATGAACCGTGAGGTCTACTAATTGCACTGTTTCACAAAGGGTTTCCATTCTGCATTGGGAAAAGCCAAAAGCAACCATGTACAGCTTCATAGAGATTAGACAGCCTAGAGATCAGAAAGCACTGTGGTAATTTGTCATGGTCATTCTCTACATCGTCATTACACTTCATACAGGAAATGATTCACTTGAATCCAGTTGAGAATTTGAGCAACATTTCTAAATTTCTAAACATTTCTACATTTCTTATCTGTGAGTTGTCTCCTCAATAACTTCTAATCAGACAGCTGCCATTTCCTTCACTATAGACACAAGTAATTACAGTAGATGTGATGGATGGAAAGAATAAGACAGCTTCTGCATACTCAGGAGCAGTTTGGGACCCTGTAGAGCAAAACACTTTAATTAGGGATGGCCTAGCCCAGCACACCTGAATGAGTCTGACAAAGCACATTTCAGTTGCTAAAATAAGCCTCCGCAGGTGAAGGACCTTTTGTCTTCCCAAGTTCGGGCCAGAGAGACTTCAGCTCCTCTGATGAAAATATTTAAAGAAGGCAATAGAATTTACTTTGAGAATATTCCATCTTCATAAAATATGTTGAGATTCTAAATAAAGGAATACAATTCTAAAAAAGGACAAAAGTCCAATGTGCAACTGCAGAGTCAAATAACTGATGGAGCTTACAGTGGCAAACCAGGAATATTAGTAGCTGTTTGCTGTTCAGGGCACTGCATGATTGATTTGTATTTCCGAATTATTTAAACTCAGAGCACATTAATTGCATTAGGGAGACAAATTAAAACCATATACCTTATATATACATTATACATATCATTTAATATCTATAGTAAGACCGAATGCACAGAAGAAGAAAAAATTATGGCATACGTAATATTGTGTAAGATTAACATACTGTAAATGCCACAAAGAATAACTTTGCAAACAACCATCGTAGAAGGAGGGAACAAAAACATGTGATTTAGGTCAATTGATGACTAATTTGCCCACAGGTGTGAGTGTGACTGAGATCGGCTGTTCAGTCTTTCGTTTGGTTGTACAGCAGGTACACTGCCTCCTGACCAATTCCAGCCCCTATGTGACCCATAATCATTCCCAATGCCCACCTCAGATCGACTCTACATAATATACATTGATAAATTACCTTGAATGAAGCCACATGACATACTGCAGAAGTAGGCTGATACAACTTTAATGCCTTGACTTGAAAATGCTTTTACTTGATTTGAATCCAAAAATGCAAAGATGGATATTGGATGTAAATTGAACCACTGAAGCTGCATTGATGCTCATCTTAAATATAAATGAGAGGTACAGTATCAGTCAGAAAAAATTAGAATCATGTGTATCACGTATAGTATGTTCATTTGTCTAGTAAAATCAAGATCATTTTCAGGGTATTTAATTTATCTTTGCACAAAACATGAAAGTTTGATGTCCCAGTCGTGAATTAAAATTTCAAAATAACAGCATAAAAGAACCAATAAAAGGCAAATGTATCTGTTCTTATGTATATACATATATGTACATATTATTTTTAAATTTGACTGTGAATAGATGCACAAGTGTGTATTTATAACCTAGTAGCATTTTTGTGATTCTGACACCACACTACATACAGGTCTTTCTCCTGTTTGTTTAACTTTATCAACATTTGATGATGTTTTCTTTCATTGTGACTACAGCAAAATAAGATATTATTATTACTATATTATTATTATTATTACTACTACTACTACATTATTATCATCACCATCATCATCATTATATTATTATTATTATTATTATCATCATCATCAAATCATCATCATCAAATCATCATCAAATCATCATGAAATCATCATCATAAAACAAATAAATGAAGGACTTTTTCATATTATCTTCTTTATAGACTAACACAGGGAATAGTAATTAACAGAATAGAGATCAGAAATTATAAAACTGAAACACTGAAACTGCAAGACATTTATTTTTTTAGAAATCACGTTTATGTTGGCTTAGAGGCCATGTTGTTGAGTCATTAGTTTGGTAAATCATATTTTTTGGATGAACTATCTTGCTAAATGCGGAACAGAGAATGTACAGTATCATTATGTTTATGTTCATGTTTGTGCCTGCAGAAGTTAAAATACACATTGTTGCCAATTTCAGTTACCATGGTTACATCTTTATACTGTATATATTAAAAAAAAGAATACATGCACATGAAATTTAGGTCTGATACTGTTCACAGTTGAAACTTTAAAAACAATACACACAAACCTTTTTGTATTACCCACAGCAATTTAAAATTAGACTTAATACTTAGCTTGTACTCAACCTCTGATTTTGTCTAGTGTGGCAAACTAATTTCTTCAACCAATATGAGTGCTGGACAGGTTCACACAGTATGTAATGCACTCCAACGCAATACTGTAACTGGCATTGCAGAATAATGGAAACCTTGAGTTTTTCCACCACTTACTTGGATTTGTTGCCCCGAATGTCCTTCTTTTCACACACTTTCTCAGATTTCCCCAGCTGATGTGTTCTTGATCTTCTCAGGGGGTCTTCTTCCAATTGTATATGCTCTGAACATCATCAGAGGGAGTTTCCAGGATGCATCCTGATTAGATGCCTACACCACCACTGGCTTTGATCAAAGTATCAAAAGTGCTACTACTTTAAGACAATTGGACGTCGTATGTTTCTCCAGTTCAGAACATCAGAGTTCACGCTGAGCTTTTGAAAGTGAGCTGCTGTTAAAACATGAGCTTTTCTTTAAGGCTCACCTATATATTCTACACAACAGTGTGGTTAACACCCTATTATATCAGCCCAGCCAATTCCCGATTTCCTTTTCTATCTTCTTCCTGTTATTGTCAGTGGGTGTATCAAACCAACTGACGTGACAGGGCAGTATAGGAACTAGGAAAATTTCATTTTAAGTCTTTGCACCAGAGAGCCAGTGCCGGTCCATAGTGAGCCAAGTGAAATTTTTGATTCTTTGATGATTTGTCTGCCATTCTTTGATACGTTGCCATTGCCATGGTCATGTCTGTTGACTGATTATTGAATTGAACTTTCCTTTCTGAGTCATGCATTTGAGTTCAAGTCTTAGTTCAGCTTTGACATGAGGAGCAAAAAACAAGAACAACGAGCAGCAGCCTACAGTTAGTTTTTATGTTTTTCATCCATCCATTTTTTCGGTCAATGAGACATATGGCATCTCACAACTTCAGTGGTTAACAAAATATGTAGGCATATTTCAGTTTAATTGCTACTTAAAAGGACTTATGCTCACAGAAAATGTTGCTTCAATACACTTCACTACCTCCAACCAAATCTTCCCATTGGGTGTTCCTTTCATGATTTAACATCCTAAATCAGGAAAGGAACAGGGGGAAGTGTCCTTCAAACTGGAAATACCTAATTTGTCGGACTTTAATTGTCTCATTATATTATCGTAGTCCCTCCTGATTGAATAACACATTCAACAGAAACTACAAAATCATCCCAGCATCATTCAAATTCACCGTGCAGATACAGTCTGTGACAAGTGTTATTGACAAACAGGCCAGTTTCAAAATGCCTATAACACATTTGGAATTTTAGTTTAGGAAATTCTAATTGATTTATCTAAATTAATACAAGTAATAGTATTCATTTTTTGTGAATAGTACCTGATCTTTAACATAAACACGTTATCCTAAAGGTTCCCTAGATACTATTAAGTGAGTGGTTGAAAAGAAGGCTACTGTCCTGCATCTCAATGGAGACGGACAGGGTGCCATTTTCAAGCACCATAGAGGTCAATTATTAGAAGACGTGCTCTAAATATATATGTCTCACTATTGGTTATTAATACCTCATATTAGCATCTCACCTTCACAGGTTTGTTTTTTTGTTGGCTTCACTTATTCCTCTGCACACTAAACACATTATTGAACTTCTTCTGGAGGAACAAAACACAAGGTAATATGTTGTGAAATGTGTTCTCCTTAAGCAGCAAACAAACCCAGCAGATCATAAAAATGATGCATAGACAATCAGTGTGCAGGATTGTCAGTGTTTATGAACTATATCTAGAATTACATCCAGAATAACTGACTGCTTACCATTTCCCAAGCTAATTTCATGCACCTTGATAGAGCATCCCATAATTCCATGAATAAACCAATTACACAGTGGTCTTCAATCCTCCTCCTGGAGCTGTTTCTTAATTGCATTCACTGGTGACATGTGAATCAGTCCTTGATCATACTGAGAGTATTTGCACTGAGAATCACTGACCTCAGGTGTCTCATTCCAAACATTATGCAGCGACTACCAAGTATGAAAAAGAAATGTCCCCAGCTTCATCCTCTGTATTTGACTAAGGTTACTTTTAATAGCAGGAGCAGACATTACTCATGTAGCAGTGAAAGGGCGAAAGACACATAAATACTTGTACTGAAATATGTGCTAAAAGGGGATGAAGGAATTTGATTTGACTCCTAGAGTAATTGCTAGTCTGTATCTTTAATCCATAAATGACAACAGATGTGTGGCCATGGAGTACATACAGGCAATAAGTTGTGTGCCTATATAGTATGTGCCTACCAGGGGTATTTGGTACATCTGAATGTTTGCTACCTAGGATATCAGTAAGCCTTTGTTTCGTTTCTTGATTGGTTGTATAATGTCATGTCATCTCTAAATTGCAGTGAACCTCCAACCAATAATAGTAGCATTACACAACACAACTGAAGGGAGGGATTACATGAAGAGATTTGATGTTCCATTTATATTTTCTTTAACGCCACTGACGGAGCAAATGGAAATCACACAGCAACAGCGACTTCAGTGATTACAGAATACTTTGATTGGGACCGGTAATGATTGTCCATATTTCAAAGACGGAATTGGGATCAATAGTTATTCCGTTACGCTGCTATAACCTCCTCTACTGTGCTGTATACCAGTTGATGATTCAATATAGATTTAGAGTTAAATCAGTCTGAGATTAGCACACATCATCAAATCAATGTGTTTGCTTAAAACATTAGAGAATGTTTCCATTGAATGTTTATAAAAGTAGAATCATTTTCTCATGTTTAATTGGATATTGTATTGTCATTCTTTCTTTGGAATTCTGACAATGTAACAATTATTGGCCACTCACACATACATTACAGTAACAGGGAACATCATGGGAACATGATTTTAAATCTGAAATTATGCTTTAGGCTGTAAATATATTTGTTAAATAAATTAACTTGCGGTCTTTAAATGAGGGCTTGGCATTCATTATTTTGTCTCACCGTGATTATCTTTTCAATATGAAGGTTTTAATTTCAGAAGGCTTAAAAAAATCAATACTCAACTGCACACTTTATTCAGTTTATTCTTAGTTTTCTTTTCCATGAATATTTTATGTAAGTTTTGTTTCTAAGTCCACATTTCATTTCAACTTTCAAACCAATTTCCAAGACTTTGTAGACATTTTATCCATGGGGGGAAAATATCTTCAGTACTGGAAACTCCATGATATTTTTTCTAATTCTTGAAAAAATGAAGGGAGCCAACCAAGTGAACCTAGCCCCAGTTTGGGCCTAGAGGCCTGTAATTTAATTTCAAGAGTCTTTCTAGGCAACGAGGAACGACTGATGGCTACTGTAAAGACAGACCTGCACATTTGGGCCGGGTCTGGGGTATAACTAGCAGTCTTATCCAGCTTAGGAAGATGACACTGTGTGTGTGTGTGTGTGTGTGTGTGTGTGTGTGTGTGTGTGTGTGTGTGTGTGTGTGTGTGTGTGTGTGTGTGTGTGTGTGTGTGTGTGTGTGTGTGTGTGTGTGTGTGTGTGTGTAGGGTGTCTTTCTGACTGACTTATACAAATCAGACTGGGTGCAAGGTAGTTATTTTGCACATGACAGCAACAATCACAGTCAAAATCCATTATTCAAAACAAGTAAAGTGTTTGGGATGACTGCACATTTGCAAACAGAGAAGGATTAGCCCTAAAATAGGACCGCATTTAACTCGGAACAATTCAACATGTCAGCATTGATCTGCATGTAAATTAAATGTTTGTATTACTTTGACTGTAATTCATGTTTGACTCATTATGTAGTCTAGTCTGCAGATAAATCACCAAATGGAAAAATGGAAGGATTAATATGAGCAACATGGTTAGGGTGACAAAATGTTTGTAATCAACGTGACCTTGTTCCGCTTGAACAAGCATTAAATGTGGCGATGGGACCAATAATTACCAATGACCAGGCAGCTTTACCATCTCTTTAATAAAAATAGGCACTGCGGTATCTGGCATTCAGACAAGGACATATGGAATGGGGACGTGCTCAAGATGAAAAAAAAAAAAATGCAGTGAAACGGCCTGTGCCACCACTATCCTGGAATAGATAGATCCCACATAAGCTGTAAAAACTAGTCAAGATAGTTTTATGTTCATTCAAAACATTTTAGTACATATAAAGATATCAGATCAGTGATAAAATCAGGGCACAATCTGATGGACCATTTGTAGTTGGGTGGAGATTTGCTGGTATTCCATTTCAATTCCCTCAAGTTACTATAGGGGAGCAGCACCCAGTGACAGGTATAAGTTACTCCCATGACAGACTAATTAGCAAGTTGAGGAATAATGGAAGAACCAGCTCTATCTCTGGCAGCGAGACAGTAATCACCGCTGAGGCAGGGTCATCTCTTGAAGTGTCTCACTTCATATGGGATGGGAGATCTCTGGCACATATACCATCACAACCCAGAGTGATACCTGCGACAGAGACAGGATCCTGTCACATCCTGTACTTTTCAAACAGAGCTATTCTTTTTGCACACTGCATACAACAACCTATTCAATGGCCTTCACTCACTGCCCCTATTCCCAGACTGTTGGGGAGGGCAATGGCAGGTAATTGTATATGATGTGTTTATGTGTTTTCATGAAAACTCAAAGGAAAGTCTTGGAAAGAAGATGATGAACTCATCTTCTGCTCAGCAAGGTTTTGACGTTCTGTGGGGGCTGCTGGAAATAATCTCCAGGTTGATGGATAGGTGGAGAAGGATTACCCGCTTGACTCATCTCCTGCATGCCGTCTGGTCGCAAATCCTGGAAGCAGACACAAAATATAATACATACAGTGTCAGAGTGTTGACCATAGGATAGTGTGTTAGCTTTAAAAAATAAAGAAACACAAGCTGGCAGTTTTGTTAATAACTGCTAATAATATAATTTATTCATTCATTCATCTTCAGTACCCGCTTCTTGGGACGTGAGGTAGGGTACACTCCGGACGTGACACCAGAGCACGCACACACTCACACCTACGAACAATTCATTTAAGCTGCATGTTTTTGGAGGTGGGAGGAAACTGGAGGACCAACAGAGAACCCTTGCAGGCGAGGGGAGAACATACAAAACTCCACATAGGACTTGAACCCGGAACTGTCTTGCTGTGAGGTGACAGTGCTACCCACTGCACCACCGTGCCGCCCCATAGTGACAAAAAACAGTCATCTTTTACATCATATAACACTTGTGCCATTACTAAGGTTTGTTTCCAAAGATTTCAATACCTTCCGATCAGTCTTCATGTACAAATCCTCCCATCTACACCATGTACTGAACTTCCAATGCTTCTCCTTTCTTTAAGCCCCTGTGGACCATCCCGCTGCTACCACAGCAAATGGAATTGTTCTCCCTGCATCATTAAACAGTTTGAATTAACTTGATGGAATTAAATTATGTCACACATGAAGCTATCAAACCCCTCAACTTTTAAAAGCAATAAAGTTGCCTATATGCTTGCAGCTTCAGTTTTTGAGCTACATTATTCAAGTCAGTCAGCTGTATCAGCATGCAACTGGACTTGTAAATGAAAATAGTGGACGCGCACATCAGGATAGATAATTTAATTTGCTTTTCCCGGTGAGATGTCCAACATTAATACCCCCGGAGGAGCTAGTAATCTGTCATGGTAGCGGAAACTCTCTGTTCCATTAAGACCTTGGCTGTACTGGTCTAAACTACCATGAATCTACTTTTGAATTAGACATACTGCAACTTCAATGGGTTTGACTCTGTGCACATAAAGTATTTTCTCATGTTTTAAGCAATCATCATGTCCATCATGATATTTAGCCCAAGACAATAAAAATGTATCTGTTAGTGAGCTTCTCCTCTCCTGATCTGTTAGTGGGATAGCTTCATGTGTCAAATTCTTCTTCTCCTTTCTGCTTTTCCGTTCAGGGGTCGCCACAGCAAATCACTTGCCTCCGTTTAACCCTGTCTTCTGCATCCTCTTCTCTCACACCAACTACCTTCATGTCCTCTTTCACTACATCCATAAACCTCCTCTTTGGTCTTCCTCTAAGCCTCCTGCCTGGCAGTTCAAAACTCAGCATCCTTCTACCAATATATTCACTATCTCTCCTCTGGACATGTCCAAACCATCTCAGTCTGGCCTCTCTGACTTTATCTCCAAAACCTCTAACATGTGCTGTCCCTCTGATGTACTCATTCCTGATCCTATCCATCCTGGTCACTCCCAGAGAGAACCTCAGCATCTTCATCTCTGCTACCTCCAGCTCTGTCTCCTGTCTTTTCCTCAGTGACACTGTCTCTAGACCAAACAACATCGCTGGTCTCACCACAGTTTTGTACACCTTTCCCTTCATTTTAGCTGAAACTCCTCTATCATACTTCACACCTGACACTTTCCACCACCCGTTCCATCCAGCCTATACACACTTCTTCACCTCTTTTCCACACTCTCCATTGCTCTGGACTGTTGACCCCAAGTACTTAAAATCATCCACCTTCTTGATCTCTTCTCCCTGTAACCTCACTCTTCCTCTTGGGTCCCTCTCATTCACACACATGTACTCTGTCTTACTGCGGCTAACCTTCATTCCTCTCCTTTCCAGGAGAAACCTCCACCTATTTAGCTTCTCCTCCACCTGTTCCCTGCTCTCACTGCAGATCACAATGTCATCTGCAAACATCATAGTCCATGGAGATTCCTGTCTAACCTCGTCTGTCAGCCTGTCCATCACCACAGCAACAAGAAAGGGCTCAGAGCTGATCCCTGATGCAGTCCCACCTCCACCTTGAACTCCTCTGTCACACCTACAGCACACCTCACCACTGTCTTACAGTCCTCATACATGTCCTGCACCGCTATAACATACTTCTCTGCCACTCCAGACTTCCTCATACAATACCACAGTTCCTCTCTGGGCACCCTGTCATCAGCTTTCTCCAGATCTACAAAAACACAATGCAGCTCCCTCTGGCCTTCTCTGTACTTCTCTATCAACATCCTGAAAGTAAATACTGCATCTGTAGTACTCTTTTTTGGCATGAAACCATACTGCTGCTCACAAATGCCCTTAATCTAGCTTCAACTACACTTTCCCATAACTTCATTGTATAGCTCATCAGCTTTATTCCTCTGTAGTTACCACAACTCTGCACATCTCCCTTGTTCTTAAAAATGGGAACAAGCACACTTCTCCTCCATTCCTCAGGCATCTACTGCCACCTCTCCTAGACACTTCCATACCTCTACAGGTATATCATCAGGACCGACTGGCTTTCCACTCTTCATCCTCTTAAATGCCCTCCTCACTTCATCCCGACTAATCTTTGCTACATCCTGGTCCACAAAAGTCACCTCTTCTAGTCTTTGTTCTCTCTCATTTTCCTCATTCATCAACTCTTCAAAGTACTCTTTCCATCTTCCCATCACACTACTGGCACCTGTCAATAGACTTCCATCCCTATCCTTAATCACCCTAACCTGCTGCACGTCCTTCCCATCTCTATCTCTCTGTCTTGCCAACCTGTATAGATCAGTCTCTCCCTCCTTACTGTCCAACCTAGCATACAAGTCATCATAAGCTTCTTGTTTGGCCTTTGCTACCTCTACCTTCACCTTACGCTGCATCTCCCTGTACTCCTGTCTACTCTCCTCAGTCCTCTCAGTGTTCCACTTCTTATCTAACCTCTTTCTCTGTATACACTCCTGTACCTCCTCATGTCTCCAATTGAAAGCACATTAAGACGGATTGTTGTAAAAGTGCAATAAACATAAATAATAATTATAACATTATTATAATGTTATTAACAAATAATAATAACATAAATTCTTTATTTTTAATAATAATTCAAAGCCTAGTTAGTTCAAAACCTATTGAGTTAGTTCAAAACCTAGTTAGATTAGAACCTAATTTGTTCAAAACCTAGTGGTTTAGTTAATTAGATATACTTAGTCACTTGGTAAATGATGCTGTCATCATACCATTATTTTATTTTTAACAAGACATAGTATTATGATGCAAATAAATTGTAAATGAAACTTTAGCGCCATTAGTAACAGCTTCAAAATGTCAGTCAATTTATCCATTACCCAAAGAAACACAGTACAATTTTGAAAAAAAAACCAAACTTATTTATTATAGTATATTTTCCCAATTGAGACTGAAGAACAGAGACATGATAGGTACTGAGTGCAGAAGTCAGACGTTAAACAAAAGAAATTAGGTGAACAGCTACAATCATTTAGAATTTAGAAAACCTTCAAAACTTCTGGCAAATCAAAAAGTAAACTCCAAATTAAGTATTTAACAAACTCAGTCTCTCTGTCTGAGAATCCAAACCAGTTCTGGCAGTGCAGAACCATTCCCTTGCCTCAACACCGGAGACACAAGCTGATGGACAGATTCATTTATAGTAGGTACATGAGATTGCACACTAATTTACAGCCTGTAAGAGATTGTTCATGAAAGTGATATAGTACAAGAGTGGATCCAACCTAATGAACTGCTGTAAATCCACAATGTGCCTATTTCTTTACTCATTTACACTGAAATGCAAGTGGCATCTACTCTATCTGTGCAGATGGCCCCATTTTTTTCTGCAGTGGGTATGTTGTTGGTTTTTGTTTGGGGTTTTTTTTGACTCTAACAGAAACTACAACAGTCATATTTGCTATCAAAGACAAACAACAGGCATCTGGGTATAAAAAGTAAATGTTTGTCAGTGACCTTGCAGAAGTATTCAGGATAATGAGGATGCAGCTAAACCTTGGTGTTATTTAAAGATCATTACCAGATCAAACACAAAATGACAACTTCTTTGTGCAAGGAAGGATAATCATGAGGTATAATGTACAGTACGCATCGTAAACACGCATGCAGATTTCATTAAATGCACTATCTAACAAACACAGTAGAATGGTGGTGATATGTGTATATGTGTATGTGCAATGAGGGGGGGTACTAAAAATATGACATTATACTATTAGTGGGCTTCACTACATTTAAATAGCTTTCATTTAAACCATGTGATGTGTGATCTTGTCACAAATGTGCAGTCTGCCTGAGTAATATTTCATAGGTCACATTGTTCATGTGTGAAAGTGATGACCATGGATGAGGTAGTAATATAGCATCTCTGGCTACAAGCCCCACCACATTATGCCATTACAATAAGAAGGAATGAGATGTCTGACAGTTCATTTTGCAACAGTCCCACTACTATTACAAAGCAGCAACATGGTGAAAATTGCACCTTTATCAGTTCTCTGTCTGCGGTTGAGATACCTCAACCTGTATCCAAAAGCAGCCTGCAGCCCCCCTGGTGTTAATTAAAGGGATTTCTCCTCTGGAGGCTGGGTAGGATGAGGGAGTACATTAATCTTGATTATTTAGTTCAGTTTAAAGAGACACATTACCAAGAGCATGATATAAAGGGGAGAGACGAAGGAACTAATTTCTCCTCTATTCACGCACAGATGCCAACCACCTGTGAAGGCGAGTATGTCATTTACTCTCCCAACACTTATGTTCTCAGTATGTTAATCTGGATGCAATGTCGGAACCCATAGGCTGTCTTCCGTCGCCAATTTGCCCTGGAGGGGCAATGGTCAATGTCCCAGAGCTACCGGTGTAGCCACCGGGTGTCTGCATAGCTGGAATCTTTTGCATCCCAAATGGACTGTTTACCTCTTAGCAACCAACAGCCGCTAAAACATGATAGGTCAAGAATAGAATGGTGCTTCCAAACAACAACTTGTAAAATCAAGGAATATCATTATATAAGAGTATTCACAAATAATGACATGTCAGTAACCATCCTCCAATTGCATTAATCCCTGATGCATTGTGAAGTTTTATGTCACCTTCAGCCTGAGCTGGAAAAAGCTGAGCAAGGTCTGAAGGACTATGACATGATTACTTCAATGAGTTCACTTTCCATCCTATTCCCTAGTTTTGTCTGTCACGTACAAGTACGGAGGCTAAAGTTGCACTTGGAAGTGCAACCATAATCCTAATATTTTTCATTCATTTTCCCAACACATAGGTATATGTTGTTTGTACATAAGGTTATTGTTACAAAATTGTTAGCTACTCATTATTATAGTTACCTGTTACTATAGCAACAAGCTAAATATCTGATTCTGTGCTGTGCCCAATATCTTTTTATTGATGATGTCAAACTGGTTCATAGAGAGACGGAAGAAATTGGATTTGGAGTTTTCATAAAGTTCTTGGTGAAGCAAAAAGATAAGCTTGTTTTCAGGATAGTGGAGAATGCAGTGTTTCGTGTTGTCTATAATGCCTCTGGTGCAAGAGGTTCACTTTGATAGCAATCCTTTGTAAACTAGAGGCTGGGATTTCTTCTCTGGTGTTTTTGGTTTTAGTGAACAAAATTTTCTGAATGTGCTGCTAGTATGGTTATGACAAAGCCCATATCCTTCTCACCACACACAAGGCAAACCAAATTGTTGCCATGGAGCTCTCAACAGCCATCTACAGCAGCGCAAAAACATTGTGTGTGCTGCATTTACTCTACTGTGAGGTCACAGGTTGTTTGCTCTGCTTGTGTCCACATGTATGAACATTTAACAGTATCATGCTATCCTACGGATAACACATCCTGTGTGGCCTTTATGCAGTGTTCTCATGTCTATCTACACTACATTTTTATGCATAGAGTTTAATTTTTTAAATTGATGGACAAACAATAATAATTCATTCATTCATTGTCTACTGCTTTTCCTGCTTCAGGTGTGTCAGCGGGGTTTGCTGGACTTAACCTAAGGGGACACTCCGAGCACAATGCCAATGAACTGCAGAGGATAATCACAACAACAACAATAATAATAATAATGATAATAATAATAACAATAATAATAAGCTTTTTATGGATATATTTTTATGATACACACATTTATTGGACATAATATCCATGTAGTTCACATCCAGATTTTTATCATTGCCACACCGCTGATATTGCACACAGTCTCTTATCTGCATTATGAGTAATCAATAGTAGTTAATTGAGCCCAGAGGTAGTTGGATTTAGTGGAGTCTCCTGTGCTTTTCTGACAAAAAACAGAAGAAAAAGAGCTCTCTGGAGAAGACAGCTTTCTGTCGAGTAGCAAACAGAGCAGAACTCCTGCTGTTCATTAGCTGTCATTGATCAGTGATTCAGTTGCTGTGCAACTTCTACCACAGCACACACATAGCCAGATACATGTCAGAACAAGGCAGTCAGAGACTGCAACATCCCGCGACACCCCTGAATTCAAAATTTTGCCCTGACCTACAACTTTTTGTGCCTCTGGCTTCCTGAAAATGTTGCTTATTGTTTTGTGATTATATCACAACGGCTTTTCTTTTTTTAATTTTCTATCTTATCCGGTTCCTATATGTGCAAAAATATCTCAGTGTGAGTAAGACCATAAATCAAAGCACCAGCTTTGATTTATGGTCTTACTCACACTGGCCATCTCCCTCGTCTTATCTCACCTGGTTCCTGAGTGTACAAAAGTTGAAATTTGACGTTGACTTAGTTTTCTCGAGGTCAAGGTCATCATCTCATTTTCATCCCCTTTGCCGCCCGAGTAATGTCCTTTTTGTTTCATCTTTCTGTCTGCAACGGTTGTGAAGATTGTTGGTGGACGAAGGGACCGACGGACAGAGGAACACACAAACCTTGACAATTATATCACCTCTTAGCGGGATATAAAAATTCATATAAAGTATGTGTAGCCAACACGGCATTTTCATCATTACATTTTATTATTCAGTTCACTATTTTGATGTGAATGGATGTTTGCCAAGGTTTCAGCAGTGTGTAGAGACTTCTATGCAGCACGCTTTCACTCCAGTTTTTCTTTTTTTCTCCTTGATATCCACTGCTATCTTTACTTGTTATCTTCCCTCTGAGGCTATTATTGTTGCACCTTATTCAATCACAGAATGTGTAAGGTAGAATGTTGCTTCAATATGTAAAATTGCTGATAAATACCTGAAACATTAGTATAAATAGTGCAGAGATCTGAGATAGTGGGAAAGTGAGTCAAACTCCATTTTAAGACACCTCCTTGGAGAGAGTCCAACATAGATGTCCTGTCTGACATGATCAGCATCTACAGTATGTGGTCTCAGCGGCCTCATAAGGCAGAGAAGAACTGGAGGCCCTCAGTTTCTACTAGTGTTTCTTCTTGTTTTTCTTACCAACTGAAAGAAAACAGACCTTCAGACGGCTCACATCCTATCCCATAACCCTGGCTGTATTAAGCTTTAAATTGTCTTTAAAATAGCTTTATCCCAGTTTTAGTCCTTTCAAGTTTCAATCTATTTTACTACCTTTTACACATTTTTTAGCAATTGTCCCTGAAAATACCCACCATATATATACTGTATAATGAATATTTCACAACTGTGCTAGGGGGAGCAGTAAAAGGGCCATTACATGGTACTAATTGCACAAGTAGCACCAATTTGTAATGAAAATGTAATCTGCAATCCCATTGGAATTTATTGAAAATCATAAGGTAGATGGCCAGGAGTCCATATGCAGATACGTATTTCAATTTCCTTTATTTCCTTTATGTTTTTATGAATTTATTTGCTTCTAATTTAGAGCCGTCTCTGGTTACATCCTAATATCATTATTTTTCTCCTTTACACACAGAAAGAATGACTTAGACAACCAATCATTGTAGATTATGAGACAAGGTCAAGCTTTCCAATTGAAAACTCTACCTGAAAAGTTTGCTTTCCACAATAACATAATTTTTAAGATGAGAAGTGTTTATGTAACCAAAATTGTTTTCAAACTGTGTGTCTTTAAAATGGGAAATACAAAGAGCATATTCAGCACAGATGTGGTGCACATCCACGCATGAACGCACGCATGCACACACACACAGCATATACTTTACATTCTGCTGTTACTATTTCCAATAACATAGAAATAATGTTTATCTTCAGTTCTTTTGTGGTTTAGAAACTTAAAAAAAATGTAATTAAAAAAAATATTCCCAAAACAAATCATCTCTGGACAATTCTGAAGCATCACATGAGATATGGCAGACAAATGGAGTATGGATAACAGATGATGATCAATTTTAACCCACATTTCTGGGGCAGCGGGCGTTGACCTTTAAGAGTAAGAACTGCAGGGTCATTTGAGGACTGGACATAGGTGCAGCCAACCATATTTCAAAATACACAGAATTTACAGAAGATATCCTGCTTTCTAAAGTATGCAGAGTGAATGCTGTTGTAGAATTAAAGGGGATATAAATCTCTTATTGAGTGAGACCATTCCTTTGACTTAACTGCCAATTCCAAGCATTATTAACTGCACAATGCTATTTTTTACTTTTGTTTATGCTCCCACATGCACTTGGTAGCTGTAATGATCACTATGTAGTATTTATGATAACGCACAGTCATTCCAAGGCACTAAAGATGGCAACAGAGCAATGAGGGCAATCTACAAGATATTGAGTGTGCTGCAGATAGCTCAATAATATGTGATGTGTGCTGGGCTGCTGGTAATGAAACCATAAAACTGAGACTAACATTAGTCACGAATGAACAAATGTATCAATAAGGCAAATGTTTATTAAAATAAAGTGTCACCTGACTTTAAATATGACTTTATTTAATACAGGGCCTTCTTTCATTAGCCCAGATATGCCACTTTTAATAAATTCATTAATCAATACTAAAACCTTCATACAAATATTAGAATAATTGATCCAGGTTGATTCAGCAGTGCCGCATTGGGAGCTTGAAGGATATTACTCAGCATTAATAGTCTTGGTGAAGGTCAGTGAATACTACAGTAATGACAAATGTCCGCTGTTTGACTCCTGCTGGCCAGATTTTAGTTTGGCTAGTTACATAAAATGACTTTTTTATGGCAATGATCATTCAGCATATAATAAAGACACGCTAAATGTCTGTCAAATGCTTCTCACTCTTGTGAGGGTTTAAACTGCAGTTCCTTGCACTTGAAAGGGTACTTGTTTCAGAAGATTGGACTCGAATTCACTCAATGACCAGGAATCCACTTTTTCTTTCTTTTATTTGAAAGTCATTAGGCCACACAAGAAAAAAAACAACCATTAAACACAAACAGAAAATTTGAAAAAATGTAACCAATAAAACCACAATCAAACAATATACCCCAAAAATCAAATACATGTTTAAAACTAATTTTAAGCCATTTCAACTACAAGAAATTAACCCTAAAAATAAGTAGAAAATACCCAAATTTAAAACACCCAAACAAATTAAATACATATAAAGCATCATTCAACAATTTTAACCTTACAAATTTTGGCAGCTTTTAACTTCCATAAATACAAATATCACAATTATCAAATTACTTTTAACTTAAATCTCCTTTAAAATGCACGTTTGTAATTTAACTTTCATCCACATTAAAGAAATGACATTTCACCCTGCACTTTAAGCACATGACTTCTTCAATACATTAGAGTTAACCCTGACCACGTGATTAACCCACAACACACTGCAAAACTGCAAAGACGCACAAAAATTCTAAACGAAACAAGGTTGAATTCTGCAGTCTCTTCTTCCCACATCCAGACAACGCAACTGTTCCTTCCCACAGCTCCCTCCTCACTGTCTTCTGTGTGAGTGTCTCCAGCTCCACTGATTGTGCGATAACCTCCCCCTTTTGCACTCAATCTCCAGCCTTCCAGCTGGGAGACACACCCAGACCTGATACACCCTGGCAGAGGGGGCGCGACCTGCAGCTCAGCGTAACAATGTCTAACCTTGCAATAAAAGGTATCCATACAACTGACACTAAAATAAGAGACAATGACACAGGGAAGAACAGACACCCGCTTGTATATGTTGTACGGTGATGTGAGACTGAAGTAACTGTGACTTAGAGGCAATAATGCAACAGATTATTCTGTTTATATCCCCTGTTTCTCTGTAATACATACATGTTCATACTGTGTAGAGACATGGACACAATATAAACACAACACACCAAATCCGTCCTGTTGTACAGCCTACAGCTGTGGCTTTCCCTTATTAGCAGAATACCTTTCAACTTATCCTGAGCAGCAGGAAACATTCAAGAATTAACAGTTAATTGTGTCTTGATTTCTGACAAAAGACCAGCCTCATTATCATGTTGTAATTCCAGCAAGAGAATGACGCAAAAAAAGCTCAATATCTGTCAAATCGAAAAACGATGAGTGCCTCTGGAAATATCATCTTCAAATAACAACAAATCTATGTCTTAACAAGGATTTAAAAAAAGATTTTCTCCTCTGAGGTAACAGCTTTGAACAAAAGTATTTTCTCTGCCTTCACAACTCTGGTTGCAGTGCTGTGACTTTCCCAAAAATAGCTCCAAGGTCTGAAGGTTTCTTGGCCAATTGTGGTCTGAATGTTTTATCCAGAGAGTCATATAATGCCTGACATAGGCTAGTAATGGTTGAGTGAATATGGGGTCAGTGCTGGGACTGTCCTCTTCCTCTTCCCAAGGGTCATAGTGTCCAACACTGCCAGCACTGTGGCTCCAATCAGTATCAGTAAAGATCGCCTGCCTCCCACTGTATTTCCGCTACTGCTTCAGGACACCATCTATGAAAGTGGAGTCATTACAAACGAGGGAATACAGCGATTACACAGCCTTAAATAGAATCTAAAGCCTTACTCTCTGAGAAACTAACAATCTGATTCAATATTCAAATAAGTCAAGAGCAGTTGTCCCAGTATGAAATATAAATACCCCAATGATTTGGAGTGAGTGGAGGTGGAGTGATGAGTCTCCACTAGTCAGCCTCTCTAAATGGGAGAGTCAGTCTACACTGAAGCAAAGTGCAACACCTCCACGTAATGACACACACACAGCAAAAAGTAACACATAACAGAGTGGGATGCAGTTCACTTGAGAGATGCTTGAGAGTATGTGACTCATGCTTTGACAAATATTTTTACTTTTATTTGCCACATGACCTCTGGAGTCCAGTTACTAATCTGTTTCTGTTCCATGTTATCAAATCAGTTTTCTCTGTCAGTTGTTTGTAAGGGGCCGTCGTCCACTAAACCAATAAAGGCCACCGTTCACATACTCTACGTCAGTTTCAGTTCCATTCATTCTTTTGTTTCATCCAGTGTAGGGTGACCGGGGACTGTAGACTACCCCCAGCTGACTGTGGCTACTGTGGGATACACTCTGAACAACATTCAAAGTTCATACAGAACAGTCCTAGGTCCTCTGTTGGTTTTAAATAGCAGACCTTCTTGCTTTGCATAGTTTTAATTTAATTTAATCAGTTTCCATTAATATATCAAAGTTGGAGCACCTTGAGTGAAATGCATATTCCTATAACAGATAATACCGACATCTAAAACAGACATGGGCAAACTCTGGCCATTGGGCCATATAAGGCCCGCTGGGCTTTTTAATCCAGCCAACCGAAGCTAATTCATTTTTACGTTTCCCTGTAATACTGGTGTTTCCCCAATAGGTGGCACACTACAGACCTTTCTTGGCATGTTGTGTATTGCTCTTCTTTTTTGCTTTATTCTTTGAGTCGTCTTGTATAAATGAGTGGACATAAGAAAAGACAAGTAGAGAGCGAGTACAAAGTGTGGACAACAAAATACTTTTTCACTGAAGTACAGCCAACAGCTGCATGGCTGATATAGCAAGAAAGTGTTTTGGTTTTCAAAGAATACAATATCAGCAATCACATTGCACAAAGCACGCCACCCATGCTACCAAACAGTCAACCCAATAACAGGAAGCCACGGCTCAAATGTTGACAGATAATCTTCTAACTCAGAAAAAAAAAATCATACAAACTACGATTCAAAAGTCAAGTAAAGTCAAGGCAAATTGTGTTAGCTTTTAAACTAGCAGAAGCTAGCAAGCATTTCTCCGAAAGCAAGTTTTTGAATGGTAGGGACAGCAAGTATCTTATGTCCGGAGAGAAAAGGCAAGTTGCAAAAAATCAGTTCATAAGGACTGTGACTGATTGATGAAGATACACCCAGTGAATTAAACAAACCGTCGGGCAATATTCACCAGCACTGGATGAAAGTAACAACATAAAATAAATTGTTTAGCTCCAATATTTTAAAGGAGGGATCAAAGACAGTTTTGAAATAACTGGGGAGTTTTGGTTTTTTTACCATGGATTCCCTGAAAGGTAAAAGGCGGGGAGAGGACTTGCATATTAAGGAGTCTGCTGACATTGAGAGAAGTAAGCGACGTTGGAATAAACCTGTCAATGTCACTATGGATAGATCATCCAATTTAAATTTAAAAAAAAGAAAAAAACAAAGAAAAAAAGTTGGGAATCTAGGATGAAGTGAAAGAGGAAAAACTTGATCAGGATGTTATTTTCCTTCACTGCATCATTCATCAGGAAGCTCTGTGTAAGTCTATATTGCAGCCACATTATGTCTTGATTCTAGGAGTAAAACCTGGTAAAGTTACACAAGCAAGGTTACTTCACTACTGTCAGTTTATTACATTCCTGGACGAAGCAGATGCAGATCACCAGGACTTACTTTCTCACTCTCATGTCTGCTTGTAACACTTGGACAAAGTGTTACAAGTGCAAGAGCTAGAAGAAGACATTAGTGCCTTTTTGGAATTAAACAGGAATTTCCCAAGCTAAGCAAGAAGACACTTGATTTGTGTATTTAATGTGGACATACAGTATTTTTGCACATGAATGAGCTGAACATGAAGCTATAGGGAAAAGTTTGTGCATCATATGTACACAAGCATTAGATTGGACGACCCGCTCTACCACTCAGCCACCGCCGCCCCGGAAATTAAAATAAAATAAAAATAAAAAATGAAGCTATAGGGAAAAGTTTGTCGTCATATGTACACAAACATTACATCTTTCAAAACCAAGCTGATTATTATCCAAGCAAATTTCAATTCAGTATTTTTCTCATTTCCCCACACTAGCCATGCAAATCACTGGACCACCTGCACGGGGAATTCTGCCATCAGTTCTGATTTAAAAAAAAAAAAGTAATTTCAACTGGTGTGTTGTCCTCTGCCACAAGACCCTAAAAGAACACCACAGGAGCTCAATTGGAACTGATTGATCCTCAGTCTGACTCTGTCTTAAAGAAGTTTAACTCTTTCAAACTGAATGATCTTAATGCTTCACTTAACAAAGCTACATAGGTTGAGCCACATAGGTGTGGCTCAACCTATGAGCAGACATAGTGTCAGGAACATCAACAAAGCCTGTCACACATCCAAGTTAGCCATCACCTTCGATCTGTGCAACTAGACATGCAACAGACAACTAGACAATGCAACTAGACAACGGCGAGATTGGTGCATTCATGCTGTGCTACCTGATAAAGGCCAAACTCTTTCATGTAATGGGTTTTACATGTCATTTATATTAGTTTGAACAAACAATACATCCATCTGTTCCTGGCTCAGCCCATACGTCAAATTTAAGATCAGATTTTGGCCTGCAAGTTAAAACGTTTTCCGATCCTTGATTTAAAATCACATTGTAAAAGGTACTGAAGTTAACATTGCTATAGGAACCATTTTTTGATGAGAAAAGATCAAGGTTTATTGTCAGAGTTATCTCGAATTCCTTTTTTGTTACACTTCTTTGGCTCGTACATTTTTATTGTGTTGTATTCAAATAATTTTGCAGAACGAGAATATTACTAATAAAAGACTCATCAAGTCAGGATTATACCACATTTAATTTAATAGATAGTGTGAGAGGATGAAGTTGAGGTTATGGCTGCAGGTGCAATTCTTCAAAAAAAAATTACAACTAAAAATGGAGCTGATCTTTTAGCAGGGAACCCATTTTTAGTGACAATGTCAGTTCAACCAGCCTCACCAGGAAAAAAAGGTCAACTATTGTGCAAGTGTCACTTCAACCGTAGTTGGGGTGTGCAACTTGTCATTGTTATTGTGAAGGGGACATCTCTATTAGCAATATGCGGTTCGTATTGTTCATGTCATTAAATGAGACATCCCTGTAAGTAGAAAATGTGTTAATCTCTTCCAGTATTGCTTCAAATCGATTGGGTTTTTCTTGTAAACGCAAACCACATCAAGATTGGCACCCAACAAAAAGCATTGAGATATTGTTTTAAAACCAGTTATCACTTGTTGTGTGTTCTTCAGGCTGTGCTTGCACAAGGCAAGTTTAAAATTGATGGCGTTGTTGTTCCGTCGAGTGGAAATTAAAATGGCTGATGGAAGCTTGGAGAGGCATCAACAGTGTTGAGGGATCTGTATTATTTTGTCATGGTGAAGAGAGAACTGGGCCATAAATCTAAACTCTCATTTTAACATCATTGATCAGTTCCATCCTTTACTCTGGACATGAACTGTGGGTAGTGACCGAAAGAAAAAGATTACGGATACACGTTGCAAGATGATATTGCTTTGTAGGGTGTGTTGGTTGCAAATTAGGAAGGGCATGCAGCGCCAACACCCAAAGATAGCTTGGAGTACAGCACATGCTCCTTCGCATTGAAAAGAGCCAGTAAAAGTGCATCACACATCTGATAAGAATGCCTTCCGGGCGCCTCCCCCTGGAGGATTTGCAGGCATGTGGTAGACCAAGAATATGTTGGAGGGATTACATATTTGGTCTGGCTTTCGCACATAATGGGATCCCCCACTCCCCAAAGAGAACCTGAACATGTTGTCAGAGAAAGGAACGTTACGAATGTCACCTCTTTTGTTTCAACCCCCAAGGACAAGCGGAAATGGATGGATGGATGGACGGACGGATGGATGGATGGATGGATACTGTATTACTATAGCAAAAGGATTCTATTAAGCTAATGATGTAAGACAAGACTAAAATTTCATGCTGTGGCTTCTCACGAGATGAAAATGGAATGTTGAAATCTCTATGATGATGATGATGACAGTGACAGATGACAGAAAGAAACAACAGGCTGCCTGACTCACACCTTAATTGTTTACTGCAGTCATACTTGTACAATCACTTCGAGACAGCGAGGAAATTTATGTTTGCATGGCAGATAAAAAGAAATAGACATATCAGCAAATGACCCCGTCGGTTTTGAAAACAAAATGTCAAGACTTCTCATACTCCTGACTGTCTCCTGAATTAATGCAGCAGAGCCTTATTAGAGCAGCACTTATCCTGGCCTCCAGAGAAACTGTGTCCTCCAGAGCATTACTGCTGAGGATACCACTCAATTATGATGAGAAGAAATAAGATGTGATGCCTAAGTCACAAAAAAAAGATGTATACTCACCATGATTTGGTTGAACTTAGCTTTTCAGCAGGGTCATTGCTAAAGAAAAAAAAGAAATAAAAAACACAACAATGAATACAAGCTCAAATAATTGCATCGTTGAAAGACTCGTGATCAATACAACTAGTCTAAATTGTTTGTGGCAAAATCAGCTTAGAATTCATGTCTATTGTGTGATGGACCACAGCATTATTACAGACTAGTTGTTATCATGTCTTCTTTAGCTCCCTCCTGCTCTGCTCCATCACCACCCTTGCCATGGCTAACAGGAAGCAGAGGGCACAGCACTTTATTTAATTAGTCACAGCAGCTGAGTGCTCATGTGGAACCAAACAGGGGAGGCATATTGTGGAAGTGAGATGGATAGGCACGCTCTCATCGGGCCTTGCCTGTGCTGTCAGAGGAGTGTAGATTACATGACAGAAGGGGAAGAAAGGAGGGGGTGGATGTAAATTTCTTTACAGGGGGAAACATCCTGGGAAACTAATTGCCTTCAGCCCAAAAGAACCCCTGTCCTCTCACAATAACATTCCTCACAATGTTACCTTTATCTAATATGCAAACCAGCCAGAGGTGGGACTGGCCTCTTGTTGTGATGCGCAGCACAGAGTGCTTTGACTGCTTTTATTAACTGTGACAACACTCATTATTTCAAATGATTCAGGAGTCATTATTTTTCCTGCTATCGTGTCTGACAATAATCAGCTTGCCTTTTCCTCACAGACCAGTAGATAACCTCTGAGAGATTGCAAATGCAGCTCATTGTACAGACTCATTCTTGATAAATTCCTACTCAAACTCAAGGCAGAGGATAGCAAAAGTTCCTCAACAACTGCAGTCTCCTAGCACTTTTTAATGTTGAAGCGTGATGTGTTACAAATAACAAGAGAAAGGGGCAAATAAAGATAATATCTAAGTGATACATCTTGTATGTGATACAACACGATTTGAAAAATCAACACGATTCGCTTAGGAGGTTGATGATTCTCATTATTATCCAGCATGTCACCTCGTGATCGTTGGCCTTCAACAGCATAGCAGTACCACTCGGAGTGCAGAGTCCTTGAAGAAAACATAATAAATGACGTGTAGATTACTGCAAGGTGCAGAACTAGCAAGGAACACGCTAGCTGTGCTTGAATTGTGTGTATGCACATCTACTAAGCAGTTGTGTGCATGCAGCTCTTTTAATTAGTGCTCTTGAAGTTATCCAGTGACCCACATCCAATAATGAAGGCAACATGAATGTTCTATTTACATATCTTTAGTCAGTAATGTGTGACCGTTGGGAGAGCCCAGTGGATGAGTGTGTAGTGCCAGGGAAAAGAGAGCATGTCAAGCTGAGCTGCCTGAGGCTGTTTTCCAAGGCCTTCTCAATTCCAATGGCGATGTGGGATGGTATGTTTTTGACCTGCAGGTCTATTAAACTGGGTTATGTAATAAGAATGTGGAGCGAAACTTTCTAAAGAGCAATCGGTAGGCAATCCCTTGTATTTTAAGTTTGTTTTGTTTTTTTTTCGATATGCAATTATTAAAGTGAGCGATGACCTCAACAATTTGTGGATTAAATTGAGCTTGTAAGTGAAGTGAGTAAATGAAAAGAGCAACAAACAAAAGGGTGCACTATGTAATATTATACCAAAATAGAACATTTTCTTTTGCATTAAATGTTATCACATTAAAAAAATTCTATGTTTGTTTACGGTGTTTATGTTGTAGTCTCTTTTTTCCTTCTCTTTGTTGATATCACCCCCGTCAACTGAACAAAATGACCTAGGTTCATAATAGCATTGCTCTATGCCTGGTAGAGGTCGAACATTAGAGTTTAAGATAATGTTTAAGGAATTTAGGGAATTTACCTTGATTTTAGAAAATACAATTGTTTTAGTTACTGAATATCTTCTCAGACTTACTGCCCAACTTAGGCTTAGTGGGCAGCATGGCCTAGGTATCCAGAATTTCGGGGATCATTTTTTTTAATAAATTGATGGAACAGAACCTGTAGGTCTGTAGGGAAAAGAGTAAACAATAGTTAATTTTAAATACATCCTCAAAATGAGACCTAAGCTAATGTTAGTGGAGCAATGAACTCAGGGAGCAAGAAAAGAGACTGGCTGACCAACAGGCTTTAATCAATTTTATGGTGAAGAAATAACTTAACTGTTTCTACAACAGTTAAGTGTCTTGAACTGGACAGTGATGGGTTTCCCTGAAGCTAATAGTGTATTGGAGAGACTGCTCTCCACTGCTGGAGACATCACGTTAATAACAGTGCGGAACATTTCTGCCTCACCATCGTTTGTTGTTCTCTAGTAGGCTGGAGGACTTAAAATTTGCTTTCAAATCAATGAGTACATGAAGTGGTGTTGTGAAAGTTCAGTTATTAAAATGCAGCAGAGGGTTAATCTTATCTGTCAATTACTTACCATATTTCCAGGGGATTAAGGATGAGTCGAGTTTTGTTTGACAACTGGAGCACAACAGTGAAAGTAGTGCCACCTTATCTATTTGTCAATTCAATAATCGGTTCTGAATCATGATAGTGTCAATTTGGAAGATAGACATCTTACAAGGTCTACTTTTGATAATTTTATGAGCTACAGGTACAGCAGCTATAGTAAAGCAACTCATAGCGTTACCAAATGTCAATATTTTCATTAAAGTGGACCTCTTCAAAAAAAAAAAAAAAAAGATGCCAACATGTCCTTTCATTGCTGTGTGAATGACACACTAGGCAGGACAGGTGGGGCTATAATGAGCTCAGAGGTGACTTTGACTGGAACAGCTGTCCTTGTTTCTGTCTGTCTGCTCAAGAGTCACCTTTACACACCCTTAGCAAGCTAGCTTCTAAAAATTAACGCATTTAGGATGATGAGCTACCGGACCTGAGGCTCTTAATATGATTTTAGCAACAGTCATCAATCTTTCAGTGGTGGCCTTGGTACCAAGAAGTCATGGGATGGTGAAGGTTGGGGCTTCTTTCTCTATCAACTTTAATATGCTTGATATTACCAACCCTTCCACTTCAAGGGACTCAACTCGGTTAAGAAGGGCTAATAAAACCTTATTTTACATGGAGCTCATTTTTCAGGGACGTGTCGAATTGGTCTCTCTGACAATTCTTTCTCTCGGAAAAACTGGGCCACCGACTAATGGTCCCTTCCAGGGGCTTTGTGGCTAAGGCCTTGGAGTCCAGGATTTAGGCAGACAGGGGCTAGACCTCATTGTCACAAACTAAAACTAGCTTCTGACAGGAGGAGCTGTGCTTGCGTGACTATGACCCCCTTTAAACATCACATCAAGCTAAGATTACTAAACTCACTTCAGGCTGGAGTTGGAAAGATGAAGGATGAAGCCAGCCAGATCTGCACACATGCACACATCACCATATGCAGGTATAAATTATTAGTACGACACTTCTTTCTGTGTGTGTGGTGCACATCTCCTTGCATGTGCAGACCTATGAGTAAGTGTTTATATATGCAAAGGGGTTGCTGTTGGAGGCAGCGCTTACAAATTAAATCCAGAATTTAAGCTCCACTGTTTGCTAAACATTATACAGTCTATCTTTGCTGTAAAGGCAACAAAGGATCATACTCCACTGCAAATGAATGCCCAAGCCCTTAGTTATCACTGGTTATTGTTCAAATCAGGGTTGTTTTGAAAGGGGTGCACTCTCCTTTGGACAGCTCATTAAGATAACATACAAACGTGGCTCCTCATCGTCCTGGGTTTATTAAAGTAGGGCTCATTTCAGCTCCTTTGTCTCATGCAGGAACCTTGGTCTTTGTCAGCACAATTGGAGCCAGATGGTAAAACAAAGCTGCCTGTCTGGAGTGCTTACAGAGTGATCTCAGAAAGTTGAGCCATTAGCTTGACTTCAACAGCTCACTACCCACAACATCCACCTGGATCACCCAGGTGCATGGATAACATCGGGAGGCTGCTGTGTTGTGACTGGAGTAGACATAACATGGTCTCAAAGCTCTGCTACTCTTTGCCCTACACCTTTACTTAAAACTGGAGTATGGACTTTCACTGTCGGCTGGATTGCTGACCCTTTTTCTTGCTGCACATCTGAAATATTCATGAGCGAGGCATTAGAGAATAAAAGTCATTGTCCCTAGTCACTTTACTTCACTTCTCATCTTATTAAAATCACACGGTATTAACATTACTGTTCATAGAAAGACTGAATAATTCAATCGGACTAAAGAAGGAAATATATTAATAAACGCTAATGACATTAACACTTGAGGGAGACCTGCTCAAGAATGTGAGATGTAGTCAAATGGATGGAAGGCAAAAGAACCATGCTCTGCTTCTTAATGCAGTGAATAATTCAGGAATCACAATTAATTCAGCATCATTCTTGTCCCTGCCAAAGGGGCACACATTCACAGTAATGGTAAGTAAGAGTATAGTATATACATGGTGAGCTTGTCGGCATTGTAGCTGTGAGTATGTAACAGGTTGCCAATAGCATTCAGTTTAAATGGAAGAGCTAGGTCCAATTATTCTTTTTTTCTGAATCATGGTTGGTAAATCACTATTATGTTGCCACCACTACTTACATGCTGGCATGAGGTTATCACCATTAAATTTAAAGCACCATTTATCGCACTTATTCTTGCTCATACACCCCATTTAAATATTCTTCATGAAACAGCTGTGAAATGTCTCTTTAGCAAATGGAAACGTTTTAAAATGTTGAAAAAACTTCCAGGCACTGCGGTCATTTAGTAAGTTTAACTATTAAGATCTGAAAGACAGACTTGTCAAACATGAAATTGTGCAAAATCATTCAAAATACATGCTTGCTCATTATAAAAAAGTTTTAAGTGTCAACCACATCCACCGGATTTACACCAGGATGTTAAACTAATTCTTTACATTTCTACCAAGAGCAAAATAGTGAAGGCAAATCAGTTTGGCTCAGTACTAGATCAGTTGTGTGGAGTTCATGTCAAAGCCATTGTCTCATTCTTGCATTCTGTGCAGCTTAGAATGTATGGAACTTGTTAGCATTTAATTTAAAGACAGTTATAGCTGTAGCTCTGGGGTAATGTGTAACGTTAAACAGCTTGTTGGCATCACTAAATTAGTACACTCTTCTCTCTCTCCCTCGTCTTAAATCACACACAGCAGAGGAATAACGCCAGTTGTTTGCTTTGTTCAAAAGATTTGGTGCCCAGAGCTGGACTTATTTCTCACATGCACTCATGCTACTTAGTTACTTGCTCTGTGCCTCCATCATCCAGACACCTGGATTTCCTGAACATAAATTATACTGTGAGCATTTTGTCATTTCAAAGCTTTAGTAGATGTGTTATAATACAACTCTATTTTATCCAAGGTTTAGGTATTGTGCTCATGTAAAGAATTATTCAACCTGATCAGGGCTCATTCTGGTCCAATGCAGAGCATTAATTCTTTTCTATTTGTCTTCAGTGGATAAAATTCACTGTTGTCCATTCCTGGCAGTGTTCCCAGATTTGCATTACTGTAAAGCTATATGGAACACAGACTGAACACATTAAAATGTCTCAAAAGCATCTAGAGTAAAATGATGTGAGATTTCTTTGAAGCAATGCTGTTTCCTAACTAGCACCAATGCAGCTGCAGAGCTAGCTAAAACATGCAGCGTTCTCTGTACACACAGGCTTGACCAGGTGTTGATTTGCTGACCTATTTTTGACTCCTCTTCTTCCAGCTCCTTGGCCTCCTCAGCTGTGGGAAGACAGAGGAGTCATTATCAGTGAGAACCACAGTACAGATGCAGCACACAGTGTAGTCAATTCATCAAAAGCTCATGGTAAGCTGATCCTCCAGAGCTCAAAGGACAAGCTGCAGTGAGAGCTGTATGATGATGAGAATCCACACAATGGCACCCCCACCATATCTTACAGACACACATACATGCAGAGCCATACACACCCCTTAACCTTTTATCCAGCCCTTTCGCAAAGACAGTAATCACATTAGGCCTTAACTTCTGGCTCTCTGAAAACCCGTTGTCAACTGACTTAGAAAAGCAACTCAGCGATATGCTGTCACACTGACATCCACATGTGACATATTGTACATGTGTGCATAAGCATACAGGCTAAAATTAGACGTGAGGTGAGTGATACTAATTCTATGACATTATTTTTAGCACAATTCAGCTTCAACATGTAATACAGAAGATTAAATTTAGAATTGTACAAAATAAAATGTCAAAGTAACACTATTCATTTTCCTCAACTTTGACAACAGACCTATAATCTTCTGAGGAAGTAAATCATCCATCCATTCATGCATCCAGCCATCCTCTTGTAGATGAGACAACTGTAATTTTCTCCTCTTCTCCACCTTTGTGGGTCACGGGGATTGATGGAGCCTATCCTAGCTGACTATGGGCCAGAGGTAGGGGACAATCTGGGTGCGGCGCCGGTGCACGGCAGAGCCATAAGAAAGACAAACAACTATTTACGCCTACGGGCAATTTGACATGAATTAACCACCTAAATTGCATGTTTTAGGAAGTGGTAGGAAGCCGGGGAACCTAAAGATAGTCTGCACAGAAGGACCTGGAACCTTTTTGCTGTAAGGTGACAGCACCTCCCACTGCGCCACCATGTTGCCGGAAGTAAATCATGTATGAAATATATAAAATTATTACTGCTGCAGCATCATCTTAGTTTCCAGATTTAAAAGCCCTTAGTTTAGTCAAATAAAAAAACCATAGCATTCACAGTCCCAGACAAATTCTAATGATGATCATTCCTCAGTCTGATATGTGAGTTTGGTGACTGATGATTTCTTTCCCTCTGCACATTGGTTACTTCGCTTTAAAGTTGCAGAATAACATTACATTAAACATGTTAATAATTTTTATACTCTGAAAGTGAAAGGACCTTGGAAAAAGAAATGGGTGAAACTACTTTTCAGCTTCACAACTGTGATGAAACATCCACAAAGAAGTGCAAGCCTGTTTACCTTCGCTGCTTTATTCAACACTTACAAATGGCTGCCTCGTTTGTGACAGAGGCAGAAATACCTTGGGGGCAGGAGACACTGGCTCTTTAAAGGCACCTTACAGTCAAGGTGAAAACGAGGGCGTCCACGGGGCAGGGAGTGAGAGCTGCTTTCTTTGTACATCAAAATGTTACAATTGCATGCCCTTATTGCTCAGATCCCAATTGTGTGGGGGGTAAAAAAGGATGGTTATGACCTTAGTGTTAAAGCTGGATCGACCACATAAAAGACAAGAAAGCCAGGGTCAGAAACCGTTCATCTGTGAAGTCAGAAGGGTGTTACTATTCCTCATCATCCTCCCTTCTGCCCACATAGAAGTGGTGCACCATTGCTGCAGAACATCTTTTTTCCACTGCTGTGTCTTCATGGACAATTCACATGAAACAGAAGTAACTGGCTCTCGTGAATAAACCTGGAGTGCATAACTGTAAGAGTATGATTTTTTTTAATGGACAAAATTAGTTCCTTATTGCCACCGTAAAACTAATGGGGCCTTCTTCCTTCATACATATTAGCAGTTTCTCTGCTGTGCAACTTTTAGTGCATGTTCTCTGCCTTTCAATCTATCAATGAACCCTTGATTAAAAATAGCAATGAATAATTCCAGTATTTTGTCCAAGGTAAACTGAAGAGTTAAAACCAGTGAGATACATGCATTGGCACAATCCCCATGAGGAAACACTGTTTCTCTCATGAATTTAATTTGTTAGATGGGGGAGATTTGTCACTTACATGAGATCTTCAAGCATAGTACTGATTGAATTATACGCTCATCTAAATGTAAAATGAGCTTTAGAGAAATAGAACAGTGTCCCTTGATAGTGAATGTATATAAAATATTTAGTCTTATGTAAGGATGAGAAGATGCTGGTTTTGAGATATACCACTGTCCCTGGAACTTAGCTTTCATTTCCAGCCGCAAAACCACAACCTGCTCTTCCCTGTTATGATACACCTTCTTGTTCTCCACATACATTGTGACAACGAAGAAAAATGACTTACTCCTCCCTTCTCCACTTCAACTGACCCTTCCACCCTTGCTACCCGGACTCTGCAAAGAGAGTCAACTTCAATTTGGCCATACCGTGGACACCAATAAAAGATTAGACAACCACAATTACATTGCACTTCCCTGCTTCCTGCCCTCAACACAACTCTGGATATGGGCCGAACAAACCTTTTTGAAGCTCTTCCACATCCACAATCATATAATATCAAGCTATAAAAAGTGCATGATATACAGCAGAATGCAGAAGCATTGTTGGGAAGTGGCAGAATAAGACTTAACTTTTCAACAAAGTGTGCAATGGATGACCATAAAATCACTTCTGTCTTTGGTGTTAGTACTGCAGATGGGAAATCCAGCTCTTCATCCACTCCACTAAATACAATAACCCCTCGAAATCTTTGCGCTTTTTCCCACGAGAGAACCTGCAGTATATTTCTACCTTTCCATTTCAATTGATGTCATGTGTTCCATGGAGCTATTTACTCTTTACTCTGAGTCTGTGTGACTTCCATATTTATTTTCAGACCTCTGGGCCCTGTTGCAGACACTGGCTGACCTTTATTTAAATGTCTCCTCCACTCTGAGCAGATCTCATTACAGCAGAGCTGGTGGCCCTCTACGATCTATGTCATTTCAAAACTTTTCTCTTTGCACTTCCAGGCACCCTCAGCTATTCTGCACCACTAATTACTAGACCCAAGTGATGATGTTCCTGTTTTCTGAATATACTGCAGATGTCCCATCATTGGAGCTGACGCTTGAACATTAAATAGCTCTCTTTCTCCATTGTCAAAGTTCCTTGAGCAGCACACTTACCACTGTTTTATGTGCTATGTTTCTCACTTTAGCGACAGTTCCCACATGATGCAGAAAAGTGACAGTATACAACATCATCTTCCAGGTGAAACTTTGGCAATTGTAAGGAAACCATATGCATTTTAAAGAAAGCACCGGGGAAGGTTTTCAGGGCCTGATAGCCTGATAGGTTAGTATCAATTATTCAGTAGGTTCTTGAACTGCGTATGCAATAGATTAATAAAAGTTACAAAACAGAAAACAATCTTATTGCTTCGTTTTTTTGTGCTGCTTGGAGATTAATGTTTCATATCTGTTCAAGACAAGACAATCCAAACACATGCAGTTGTCAAACTTTGAGAAATAAATATAGATTTCCAGAAGTCATCATCAATTCATTTTACTCCTTATGTTATCTGTGCTGGTGTCAACATGAACACCAGCACCAGCACTCCTCCATTTGCCATACCTTCTCTCCTGGCCTCCTCACAGCTCTCCTTGATCTTCTTGCGGCAGACAGCAGCCAGAGCAATGAGCAGTACCAGTAGACAAACAGCCAGACCAACAGTTACCCATAGAGCCACTGGGGGAAATGCAAAGTTCTGACCTGAATCAAAGGGCAGAAGGAGAGGCAGAGAAGGAAGATCCTCATTATTCACTCTTGCTGAGCTAAAATAAGAAGCGCAACTGGCACTGCCGTATCCATCACCATTACTCCACAATTTGACAATTTCACTATTTGAGATCTTGAATCCTGAATTGCCCAGACAGCAGAAGTACAAAACCCCAGCACGATGACACTGATGATGATTATTGCCATAACCATCATCATCTAAATCATTATTGACTGTTTTTTTTTTTTCATTTTATCTTGTCATTACTCTTGAGTTTTTTGAGGATCTTTTGCTTTATTATGTTAAGTGAACAGAGTTAAAGCTTCTTTACTTGTGTCCTTTGAAGACACTTGAGTCTTACAATTGAGTCCAGATGGCACATAGATGACAAGTTGCAGAAATCTGTGTTGTTGTTTCTCTCAGATAGCATTGGCACAGAGTTAAGTTGTTGGCATTAACTGTCCCACCCTCTCCCTTCTGCTACATATTGCTCAGATGTTAGGAATCCTTTGCTTATCATTTATTAAATTCTTTATGCCTAAAATATAATAGTCGACACTCTTAACTGGAGGAAATGCAAGCATACATTAAAAATATTGAAGAAAAATATGAAGAAGGTAAAAAACAACAACATGTGGCATATACAGTATTTCAAAATTAAAGTTAGATATTTTTTGATGAGCACAAAGCTGAAGAGATTTCAGACAGCACCACTCTAAAAACACTTTCGAGACAATTAGAAATCAAAATGAGTGACAGCATCTTGGCAAACTGCAGACTGATGAAGAAAAATAAAAACTGGTCAGCAAAACAAAGAAATCACAGTCACAGCCAAATTTCCCTGGGGTATTCAAACTGAACAGAAGGAGAAGAAAAGAAAAGAGCAGAGCCACTAAATAGCTGTGTGTCTGACTGTAGCACAAATAGGCTTCCATCACAGCATACCCACTTGGACAGATATTAAAAACAATAATAATACAGACAAGTAAAAGAAAAATGACAGACAGAAAGATGAAATGATTAACCATCTGGAAGGATGCGGCATTAGCTATGAAAACTGGTAAACAGGCGATAATACAGCCCAACCAAGGGGTAAGGTAGACAGTGACCTCTTTTTTGGAGGTGAAAATGCAATGTCAGTATTTATTCTGCTGTTATTGTTTTTTAGCCAGGCATTGCTCCGAGGATGAAAATGTCACTGTATATATCACATCGCAACTTCTGTCAAAACTACAATATGGACCACCAATGATTTTGAGCAGGAATTAATAGTCCACAGGCGATGATGTCCAATGAGCTTTATGGACACCTTATTCCTTAATTTTTTTTCTAGCGCAACTCAAATTTGTCATTTTGAGTGAAAAGACCCACCGGGCATGTGATAGATTGGTGAATCAATGAACTCCTATGGATTAATCATAATAGCGTTGAGGTGTTGGTATAGATTCTCATTCATCCAAAACATATTAATCCCTGAGGGTTCAATCTCGAGCAAGTGGACATCTTTTTCAGGGTGTTCGTTTAAATTTGGTGAACTCTTGACTGTTCATGTCATCATTGTGTCAAAATTCTAACTGGTCAATTAATTTATTGTAAAACTTAAGCAAATAAAAAACTAAATTCTAGCCAGTTTTTGGTGCTATTCACCACATGTTAGCATAATAAAGCACTAGTAAGCACTAGGTAGCATTTTACCATCATCATTGCAAATGCTGATGTCAGATTAATCATAGTGTGTCCCAACTCCTGTTATGTATTAACTGTTGTTGAGGCAGATTTAATTATATATCCATTTCAAATAATCATTCTCATCTGCTTTTGAGGTCATCTTAAGTAAGTTCTTGTTTCATGGTACCTACTCAACTCGACACAACCCTACTCAAATTTTTAATAGGTTTTCTAACATTTGGTATCTAATTTTTTTTAATATCACCCTATTACGTGTCCAAAGAAGATGTATGAGGACTGTAAGATGTATGAGGACTGTAAGACAGTGGTGAGGTGTGCTGTAGGTGTGACAGAGGAGTTCAAGGTGGAGGTGGGACTGCATCAGGGATCAGCTCTGAGCCCCTTCTTGTTTGCTATGGTGATGGACAGGCTGACAGACGAGGTTAGACAGGAATCTCCATGGACTATGATGTTTGCAGATGACATTGTGATCTGCAGTGAGAGCAGGGAACAGGTGGAGGAGAAGCTAGAGAGGTGGAGGTTTGTCCTGGAAAGGAGAGGAATGAAGGTTAGCCGCAGTAAGACAGAGTACATGTGTGTGAATGAGAGGGACCCAAGTGGAAGAGTGAGGTTACAGGGAGAAGAGATCAAGAAGGTGGAGGATTTTAAGTACTTAGGCTCAACAGTCCAGAGCAATGGAGAGTGTGGAAAAGAGGTGAAGAAGCGTGTACAGGCAGGATGGAACGGATGGAGGAAAGTGTCAGGTGTGATGTGTGATAGAAGAGTTTCAGCTAAAATGAAAGGAAAGGTGTACAAAACTGTGGTGAGACCAGCGATGTTGTTTGGTCTAGAGACAGTGTCACTGAGGAAAAGACAGGAGACAGAGCTGGAGGTAGCAGAGATGAAGATGCTGAGGTTCTCTCTGGGAGTGACCAGGATGGATAGGATCAGGAATGAGTACATCAGAGGGACAGCACATGTTAGAGGTTCTGGAGATAAAGTCAGAGAGGCCAGACTGAGATGGTTTGGACATGTCCAGAGGAGAGATAGTGAATATATTGGTAGAAGGATGCTGAGTTCTGAACTGCCAGGCAGGAGGCCTAGAGGAAGACCAAAGAGGAGGTTTATGGATGTAGTGAAAGAGGACATGAAGGTAGTTGGTGTGAGAGAAGAGGATGCAGAAGACAGGGTGCTGTGGTGACCCCTGAAGGGAAAAGCCAAAAGGAAAGAAGAAGTTTCCAAAAAAGAACAAACAAATGTACAATGTATTTCTGTGCATGGGGATATTTGTGAGCATCGAGACTACCGACAATTCGGGTTCGGTTGGAAGTTTGAGTCAGAAATGTAGACTATAGACTGGCTACCTTTAAGAAAGCTGTCACACCCTGCCTGTTATTTCTTTTCTTTTTTTTAAATTATTGACGGGGTTGTCCATCCGTAGGAGCTAAATGATTAAGGTACCAATGTTGGCTGGGTTAGGTTTCTGCCTGGAAGTATGACATGTTTTTTTGACTGGTGAACGCTGAACTCTGAATATTTGCTATTTGATGTTAACTATTGGTTGAATTAACTGAGAAACATACTGATAATAAAATAGAGTAATCAAGCATGGTATGTCCGACTTTTGATTATAAGGAAGCAAATCCTTCATATAAGTGCGGTGGAATACCTCAGTGGCTTAAAGCTTGGCTTAGCCTCTGTAACCCCCCCAAGGACATTCAGCAGAGGTTATCAGATATCAAAGTTACATTGTGGTTGTACTTTATTTTATTTCATTTATGTGTTCTTTTAATGTCCTGTAATTGTTTCTGATAAGTCTTAGGGAATATTATTTTTATAATTAAAGTAGTGATGGCATTTAAATGACCTCAAATGGTGACTATAGATTGAAATTTAATAAACAACTTACAAACAATTCAGCTTACAAGCAGCCTCTTGGAACCAATTGCATTTGTATGTTTAGGAGAACTAAAAGAACTAAAAATAAATTTAAAAAAAACTCATAGAAAATGAAAAATGACCTGAGTAAAACTGAGCTGGTACAGCAAAGTAGAAGCATGGCTATAGATTTTTTAACATTATGTATCTTTTTCAAGAGAAAAAGCAAATTTTATTTTGTCCTGCTATTGCAAAGCAGGATAAACAATCAAACGTCACCTAGAAAGGATACAATCTGGAAAGTCAATCCTGTCATTATGATGAAACTGCGTATGCCTCTCTAGGCTAGTCATGACTGATGATGATGCGGTTGGCTTTCCACAGAGACCTTCACTCTGTTTGTAGAGACTCTCAGTCATCCTGGTCATCTTAGATCTCTGTGTTGAATAAAGTCTACTGGACTTGTAAGAAAGGTTGAAGACGTTTCACCTCTCACGCAAGAGGCTTTTTCCATGCGGCCCAGAGCTGAAGAAGCTTTTGGACCTTCACTCTGTTATATTTTAAAAATGATTGAAAACAATGAAAATGCAATGGATGTATGAAAGGAGGTATAATAATCACACACAAGCTGTTCATGAAATCAGAAAAGTAAGAAATGTGTGTCACTCTTTGTAAATAAGACACAATGCTCTGTTTTCCTTGTCTCTCTCATTCTCTTTTTATTCTCACACCATCACACCAGAGTTCTTTCTCCCTCAAGGCAGACTGATAAAGACAAATGCCATAGTCCGCTATCATTGCTACGCCGGGCCCAAAGGGCTGCAGGATCATATTTCTCTTTTTCTCTTGTTTGATGATGTGATTTTGTTTTCTTCAGAAATAGATTTGCCTCTAATGGCTCTGTTTACCTACCCTCACTTTTCCCTCTTCTCTATTCCCCCTGTGCAAGGGTATGGATGGAGTGCTTTCGGCTGCAATGTCACATTACCTAGAGTCTGCAGTCTTCAGAGATGCACGAAATAGGGAAAACTTTCTTAGCATTTCTCGATACTGTGAATGTGTATAGCATTCACAAAATGCATATTAAATAGTAGAAAATTAGTCCAAAATAAGCTTACATTATATGATGAAAAATGGAAAAAGACAATTTAATAACGGGCCAAAATGCCTGGCAGCCAATCATGGTTCATACTTCCACATTCTTCCATGTTTGATGATGTTAAAACCAATTTCTATTGACTAGCAATCATGACTTTGATAGGTTCTGAAGTATCCACGATGTCACTGCACATGCATAGTCAAATTTTCCATATTTTTCAAATATTTAACTATAAGATGTGGTATTTTAAGACGTTCAGGATGTGCTGCATGCAACATTTATGAGTTTTAATTTTATTGGACTGTATATCTTTGATTTTGAGTTTGATATATCTAAGTTAATCTTCACTTTCCAAAATCTGCATTTTGGCACGCACTGGGTAAAGTTCACCATCACCTCATTCTATAAAGTAAAACTCATTCATAAACATATTCATCACCACTGAATATATTTATGTATGTTTTCCTTATGAAATGTAAAAATAGTCTTGAGTAGAACTTATTTGATGTCTTTTCATCCTTATCTTGAACTTCATTTGCAAATTATCTTTGTGCACTGTGCCAACAAAGACAAATTGGCTACTGCCATTCATTTATAAAACATCCCTGTCATGTTAAAGCCAAACATGGCAATATCCATAATCTCATGAGGTTGACAATCTATAGTTGATTTTTGCTGATACACAGTAATAGGTGACCACAATTTCAGGAACACTTGCATGATATAATGCAAAATTAATATGTTTACCTTCTTAAAGATTCAGATTTTACTGAAATTGCACCTGTAAGGCATTGAGTTCACACAATTCAGTTTTACAGGTTATGAAATGCTGTTATACATTACAAATTACACAACGTGTTATTATTACCACTTTCTGCGCCTTTGTACCTGTTGAACACTATAAAATGTATTTAAAAAGGACATTAAAGTTAATATATATATATATATATATATATATATATATATATATATATATATATATATATATATATATATATAATTACCTTCATTCAAAGTTGTCTATAGACTATATTGACCACACATGGAGCCCATAACCTACTGTTCCTTGTTTAAGGTGGTTTAACTGGTGTTTTGTGTATCATAGGGGGCCACTGCAGTGTGCTCAGGTAAAAATAGATATTTAATGGGGGCTGGCAAGAGTATGATAAAACACCACCTCCATATGGGGCGTCTAACACAGGGCACATCACCAATGAGAAATGAGGCTCCCTTGGTCTCTGGAAGACACTATATGGGACTGGCAAGGGGCCAGCTTATGTATTGTTTTGACTTCAGTGAATGAGAGAGCCAAGTTTTCAGGCACTTCTACAAGCCTGGGTGCACCTTTGCTGGAATAAAGTACTCCAAAGAAGCCTGTGCCTGTCATCTTGGTTGTGCAATGTGAAGACAGTAAAGATCAAAGCTGCCTTCTTTCCAACTGTCAGCCCAGTTTTAACTTCCTAGAAGAAACCTAGCCTGTTAAGCTGTGACCAAAGGAGAATAATGTCCCTTGACAGAAGAGCTGCTTCAGGCTAAAAGGCCTCAAGGCTCATTGTAGACAGGCTAGAGGAATGAGGAAGAGTGGCAAAAAGTCAATTAGGTTTTTCTTTCACTGTCAGTATGAACCAGCCTTTTATAACCAGCCTTATTCTGGCTGGTTATAAATATAGAGCGGGAGAGAATGGGGGACATGATGAGTAGGTACGCTGATCACAGAAGAGCAAGTGGACTAGGAGCTAACCCATGGGCTGAGCAGAAGTAGGGTCCTGTTCAAGGGCCAAAATATCCCCGAGCACCAGCTAAATCAGGATTTAAATTAAGCTAATATATCTCCAAAAATTAGTCACATGGCAGAGATAAAGATATTGTTACACACAGCACAGCAATGCAGGAAAGAAATAGTAAAGTGAATGAGATATGAAAGTCAATGAAACAAAACAAAACCTTGCACTTCAGTCACACTCACCCAATACTGGTGTGAGGGTTGATATCTACTGCCGCAGAAAATGCAAACTGGCTCTTCAACATTTATTCACCTTCTTAACCGCTGTTTCCGCTTTTTCAGGTCACGGGGGTTACTGGAGTCTATCCCAGCTGGCTTACTGGTGAGAGGTGGGGGACACTCCAGCCGCAACGCCGGAGAAATGTGAAAGACAAACAACCGCTCACGCACACACTCACACACAACAGGACTCATCTTGCTGGGAGGCGACAGTGCTACCCACTGCGCCATTGCTGATTTAAACTTCTTTATTCATTATGTGTGCATTACTGCCAATGTCGCAGAAAAGAGAGTGACAGACACAATAACAAGAGTGTTGGTGGAACAAAGATGCACTCTATATCAGAGGAATTAGGCAAAATGAAGAACATGAATATTTGGATCCCAAAGACAGAATAATTTAGAATTTTTCATCTTAAATTTCAATTAGCAGCCTCTCTTACAAATTCAAATCTGTCCATCAAAAATCCTCACCATTCAGTTCTAGCTTGAAAGCCAGGAATCACCTTTTTTGCAATATTCTGATGGAGGACTTCTTATCTGTTGAAGAGGACAAGAAACTCTCTTAGCAAACTTAGCAAACTGAGATGGATAGTGACAGGTTCTTGTCCTGTCAGCATCTTTGCTCTGAGTCTTCTTTCCTATTTCTGTATTTCAATAAATTGCTTTTCAGCAAGATGCCACCTCACTGTCTTATTGGCATGCAGGGGTGCAATGTGCTCTGGGACGACAAAGCACCCGTTTACTTACACAATTTGTCGGTGTTATTGCCTTTCCCTTGACACCATTGAGTTGTGGCAAACATGATGCATGATGTGTATACATGCAAACTTAAAAACAGAATATTAGTTCTGTATTTATAAAAATACAATTTTTAACAGGCCCCTTGTTTCTCAGTGGAAAAACTGTATGAAGTAATTTGATCATGGTGGAGGAAGCATTGGAAGACCAACAATGGGCAAGGCGGATGAGTTAAGTCGGTGAAGGCTGGAGAGATGGGATAACTGGGTGAGTCACCAAACTACAGAGGAAGAGGAAGAAAACAAGTGGGTCAGTGAGTTTGTCTGTTTGCAGGTAAGTACGCATTCAGTTGTATGCCTGTGATTGCTCGACTGGGTTTGAATCACAATGAGATTCTGTGACGTTGGTCTACTCTTCATGTGTAAGCTGTCTCTGAAATATTTCATGCTGCTACCTTCCTTCTGCCAGTGAGAGGATTGCTCATAGTCCACAGGAAAGGTTTGTGATTTGTGTTTCCTGACACTATTCACTTAGATTGGTGACCTGGTGTTGTAAGATTATTTCCTATGTAAAATAAGTTTATGTCTGTTATGACTGATTGACAGATACATCTACCCTTATTTTCCGATGTGTGCACACAATTGAAAATAGTTACAGTGACAGACGGGCTGATCTTGAGTTTCAGTTGGCAGGCACAGAAAAACAGAAACATGGAGTGGCACATTATAAGCTATATGAGCTTACACCGTTTATTGCCAAAACCTAACACCATTCCAAATATAATCTTTTTAATCCACTAATAGTGATAAGTGTGCATGGACAAGGACAATGTGAGGCTTCAGATTTTAACAACAAAAATACAGGTATTGGGTGGATTATTCTTTCAAGTTTAAGCAAAAAAATGTAAATATGAGTGGCATGGATATTTCATGTGATGTGATTGTTTTAAATGTTATAGTGTCCTCAAAACAGACACGTAAAGCTGAACCTGTGCATCGACCTCAATTACTACCAGGAAGCTTTGTGTGAAACAGTCACCGATTTTCCAGGAGGAGGGCAGGGGAAGCAAAGTCAGGTACATTCAAAGGCATGATTTCAAGTCTTACTCAAATATGCAAGAGGCAAGGTTAGAATGAATTTTCTCATCTTTACAGTGGAAGGTAATCCCATACTCAGTAGACTGGCTAATTAACTGTATATACAACTCATGCCAACTGCACTATTTGTCATGTTTGAAGAAGAGGAGCAAAGTCATAGGCAGAGACGCCTGCAGTAGTTCCGTGCTAGAATACATTACAGACTACACAAATACAGAGTTGTGTTCCAATGTGGATTTGGCTACAATATTTGTTCCTGCACAGAATGGACTTTAAATGTCACGTCAAAGTGCACCGCAAGCAATGGCTTACTGCATGTTAACCAGTAAGTATACCCTTCCCTTTAACACTAAAACAAATGCACATTTGCATGCTAAGAAAAGGGCAGGTGCAGAAATTGAGTCAGACAGCACAATGGAGACAGTGGCAAACCATGGGGAAACATGTCAGCAAGTATGAGCAATGCTGGAACGTGCTCCAGCTCTGACACAAGTAGCACTGCACTGGTGTAAAGAGAAAACACACAATGCAGACATCATCGCCAGAGCCCCTATTGTAACAAAAAGACAAGTCAGCTGCGGAAGGTCCTGGTGAAGACAGGATCCACGGTGCATAAAACATCTCAGCCAAACAAAATCCTGAACAGCTGCTGTGGAACAAGTGAAGCAAATACACACACACACACACACACACACACACACACACACACACACACACACACACACACACACACACACACACACACACACACACACACACACACACACACACACACACAGGCATATTTTCTCATCCCTGTATTTGAATGAAGTTTAATTCATATTATAAGGGAAAGTATGATATAATTACCATGAGTTTAATTTGACATGGATGTCATGTCATACTGCCCAACCATGGTATATTAGCGGTAAAGCACAACAAAAGTGCTGTCTGACAACTGGTCTCAGCACCTCCTCGAACACCGGGCCCTGCTATCTCTCACTCAACATCTTCTGTGTCCCTCTCAGTCCCGCTGGGACCTCAATTAAAAACTCCTCTGATGTCTAGTAAGTGACAGGGACTCCATCACTTTCACACATCCCTCTCCACAGAGTGTGGCATTAAGATGTTAGAGGCAGAGGGGACTATTGATTTTCTTCTTATTTTTCTCTGGTTTGTCCATTTCTTTACCAGGCCAACTCACCGGAACTTGGTTGCAATATACAGTTAATAGCCCTGTGTTGTCCAAAGTTTTAATTAGCTTTAAACAAGCTGCCAGTGGGCTGCTAAGTGCGTAGAAGAGAATCACTAGTGACAGCCATCAGTATCTGAACAGATCAGGCTAGTTGATAATGCCAGAGAGGATGTAAGTACTGCGTGACAACAAAGAGAAACGGACCAACTAAAGAGCAATATATAGGAAAGTGTATGCATTGCTAATACAAATTTAACCCCTCATGTGAGCTGCATCTGAAAGCAAGACTGCACACCATAGCAACAATGTAAAATATATCAAAATCCCATGTTCGGCTAAGGTTAATAGCCAAACATGGTGCAATGTGAATTTGTTAGTACTTTTATGTCATATCTTTATTGAAAAAAATGAAAATACTGGTTAGTGTATCAATAAGCTGTCATCCCTCTCCTGTTTCTGGCACATTCACATTCTGCTTGTGGGAAATGACTTTATGTAAGTGATAAAGTGCACAGAAAGCATAAACAGGGCTCATTACACATGGAATATTACAACAACACATTGAGACAAAGAGAAAATAATATGAAGTCCCTATACGACTGAGAAGCTACGCTAACATGATGGATGAACCAAAACTCCATCGCTCTCATTCCAGTGGCTCATTGCACTAAGAACAAAATGCATTTTGACACTCTGCAGACAGCCTGCTGCTGGAACAACTCTTATGTTACATCAATATAGTCCAAAGTGGATGAGAATTTTCATCCAGCGTAAAAATTTTTAACATGACACTCATTGGATTATCCATTTTGCACTAGTGTTTTTGCATGTGCCATTATTACTGTAGTCACTTATTCATATTGTAGATCCAGTTACAATATATTTTTTATATCTATTGTTAATTCTTTCTGATTTTAAATATCGAAGACTGTGAACTACAAAACAAAACCCTTGTTCAAATTCCTAGGAACAGTTGTTGTTTGCATCATAAATCTCTAAGTGCAGAAGGATGGTATATAATATTTAACCTTTATCACAAACCAGTGAAATTTCTTTCCTGAACATTAGTGAACTACCTCGGCCTCTTCAAAGAATTAATGTGGCTCTCGGAATGCAAGATAACCTGGAGAATACACTGGGACATTTAAAAAAAAAACATGTATTTTTATGCTTTTGCTTAAGGCTCTTATTATAAAACTGTGTTTTTTATTTTTCTCTGCTGCAGTTCTTGTTGAGACACATGAATATTCGCTGAAAACACACAAGTAAAGATGACCTCAGACTTTAGAGCAGGTCAGATCATTACAGCTCAAAACAACAAAACCAAACATTTTCACATGATAACGCCATAATTTGTTTAGTTTGAATGCAAATAAATACCAACACTGTTAAAACCACACAGTTGTTTCAAGGTCAGAGTTCAATCAATGCCCAAAACATATTTGGTGTTACCATGGATACAGTTTGAGGATATTACTATGGGCAGATGCTTGACAAAAAAAGATGCTTCAAAATCTTCGCATATCATTCTCAATTCAATAGAATGGGTAGGGATTACTACGGATGGACATTATGATACACCACCTTCATTGATTATTTAATTTGCCAGTTAATTAAATGAAATGAATAATAATCAATTAACATCTGTAACAGTGGCCTCCATCCTTGTTTTAAAGGAAAATGTGAACACTATTATTTAAACATAAACATTTATTGAATGAATAAAGATGCCGGTGAATACATGTAAAACTAGAATGCAAGACGGAATGAGGGCATGAATGAATATGTACATTAATTAACATATTATTGCTGACAGAATAGATTAGTTAGCAAAAATAAATCCAAAATGCAATGAGGAACTTAATTTTATTAATCCTAATGAACAAAAGAAAAAAACATTCATATCAAAATGTGCTCTGCATCAACTCTCAGAAAAAAACAATTGGAAGATTGTTTAGTCCTGCTTTTCTGTGGTGAGGAAAGGCTAATGGAGAGGTTCCCAAAAAAGACTCTCCAGATTGCCAGTGTGGCAGCCTAAACATTACTGCTGTAGGTAAAGTAAAGCAGTTGGTTCACTGCTTCTCTTTGTGGGTGAATCAATGTTAGACACAGCACACTATACTGCTGCAACCAGGAGTATGCTGAGGATATTACAGGTACATTTGTAAGCTTAAAAAGAATTACTGTAAAAGCCGAAATGAATTAGTAATAAAAAATTAGTGAATCATTAAATGATAGACAATTTACACTGCACTTCTATCTTGCTTTTGAGTATCCTCGTGTCTTTGTTTTCAGGAGTTCTTCTGGAACTTTATTGAATATAAATAATAAAGTGCTGGGCCTGTGTCTAGCAAAATAAGAGCAAGGAAAAATGCATCAAAACAGAGTGAAGAGAGAGTCTGCGTTGTGAAATATTGTATATGGAAAGCATGTTTAGAAAAACTATCCTTGGCACTCAGATTACTAATCAGTTGGTTACCAATTGCGTCCTCATCTGACTATTTAATGTGTCCTTATGAATGAAATGTTAACTGCAGAATGCAATGTCCATAAACTAATGAACAGCACTGAGACACACTGAGAATAAACCCAACTATTAAATGTAAGTAAAAAGATTTGGACTCAACAATGAGCCTCATGATTTATCAAAGAACTAGTAGTTCAAGGACATTAACGGTGCAAGGAATCAGATTTTAATACTGGGAAAATACATGATGTGAAGCTTAAAGTCATATTACAATTTGACACTTGGTTGCGTTTCAAGGTGGGATTTGTTGGCACAATTTAATTATAAGGACATCTGTCTTCTGTTTTAAATCTTATCTTTTCGGTTTTTGCATCATTAAAGATGAAAGGTAACACTGTCAAGTAGTTGCTGGGATTTCTTATTGTGAGACCATGTGCATAACTTCTACACCTCATTACATCAATTAATTATATAAAAAACAAACCAAATTAAAATACTTTTTGCTAAGGACTGAATGTTTAAACTTTCCGTGAAATACCTTACAACCCAAAATCAACTTGGTAAAATGAAAATTTCAATATAAAATACAACAAAACATAATATTTGTGGCACACTTAAATCCTACATTTACTGCAGTCATTTCACAAAAGCAAAAACTGACTCAGGGCTGTGCTTTGGAGTGTTCTTGTAGAAAAGTTCCTAACAGGGCCTAAAAGCTGTTTCAAAATGACTGTCAAGTGCAGCTTCCCATGGCTTATTACTTATATAAACTGTCTCCTTCCAGCATTTTTGAAATACTGTATATCTTGGACAGACTGAAAAAACAAATGACTCTATAAATCTCACTCTAAGTGGAATATAGCTAATCACAGTCTCACAACTTGTTTGTAGCTAAGTTATTTAGCCAGAGCAAATGTTCAGGCAAAAGCTGAGAAAGGAGACAGGGGTAATATGTTCACACCAATGTCCCAGAGCACAGCACATTCCACAAAAACTAATGCTTTATGTCTTGAATAACAACTGAAACAAGGCTAACTAGATCACAAATTAGAATGTTCATTTACAGTGAGTATTGTTTGACAAAAGGAGAGACAAAAACAAAATTGTAAACCCGACATTAACCAAACATTAGTCGTCTTGTCATAATGAAGCGGGAAAGGCAAACAAACAAACAGACGGGCAAACAGACAGACAGGCAGGCAGGCAGACACACATACAGACAGACAGATAGACAGACAGATGGATAGATTGATACTTTCCTACTGGTAAGCAAGGCAGAAAACACAATTTAGTCATCATTGGACATTAGACTACAAGCTCTTAAATCCCCCTTATGCATCTGTTTTGACTTTTGGGATAAAATGATTGGTGTGAACCCACGATCCAGACCACTGCTAACATCATGCATATTTGGTGAGAATTTTTGGAGTAATTTAAAAACAAAACAGATAATGTAAAAGAAAGTGTGATTCATCAAACAAGGTCACCTTCTTCAACTGCTTGGTGGTCCAGCTCTGATGGTCACACACTTGTTATAGATGCTTCTGGCAGTGACAACAGTGAAGTGAGAGTTAATCACTTCACGTGCCCATGATTACAATTTTGTAGTTAATCAGTGCATTGATATCACCCTATAATCTAATATAGTAACATCAGTAAAATGATCTCTGAATGGTGAACAGTGGCTGAAACTGTGCAGATACATCTACTCATTCTTGCAAGATTCTTTTCAGTCATAGATTATCCAACACACATTAATGTACAGTACAGTAATGATGTAATAAATGGACACGTAATAAATAGACAACTTAATGTATTGCTTTCGTGCCAAATTTTCAAAAAGGTGTTTGTTTGGTGTTATATAGTATGTAACAGCTACCTCCAATGTGGTCTGAATGAACAGATCTCAAATGTGTTTTTAGTGTGGGTACATTCACACCTGTATACTCGGTGCTGCTGTTTTCATTGGATTACTCAAGAAAAACTTAAATAACAATTCTCAACATGACCTGTGATGGTCAATGTGTCCAATGGGTGACGTGCACATCATACACCCACTTTAGTATCAGCAACAGAGTAGGTGATGATTACTTCTGCAAGCAATTAGTTCCAGACACTCTGTATTGTTCTTTTTTTAGTTACACAATAGACCCTCATTTCACAGAAATGACAGGAAGACCTTGAAGTGAAAAGAAAAATGAATTTGACCTCTTCTTCCGCCCTTTTTATCATATTTTGACACCGTTATGATGCCGACTAAAGCCACCTTTGAAGCAGTCTGCCCCTTTACTTGAAACTGTATGATGAATAACGAGAAAATATTGAGAGAAATATTATTTAAGACATTCTTATAAATCAATGGCAGATTTATGATGTGCAGGATTACAACGTGAATCCTACTTCACTCTGTAACCTTGACAGCTTCTTTTTCAGCTTTTAGAGTACCGACACTAATTCGTCTTGTGATCACAATACAAAACAGGACACGCACACACTTACTAGATATAAGTCATCACTCTGCTAAAGCAGCAGATAATTCATACCTATAACCAGTTACATCATTGCACCCACAACATCATTACAGCATGTCACATGGTTGTATATAGAGGCAGTGAAATACTGAAATCCAAGGACATCATTTGTCTGCTTTCCCAGAATGGAACTAAGATGTTGTCTACATATCCTGCAACATTTAATGCTGGAAAGTATTCCAGCTGACTACAGGCAGGCAGTGAGGTACAGCCCAAGAAAAGTCACAAATTCATGGCAGGGGCATATAGAAAAAGACTCATGCACACACTCATGGACAATATTGAGGGGCTGATTTACCTAAGTTACATGTTTCCAGAAATGAGAGGAAGCCGGATAACCCACACAGACAATTGGAGAACATGCAAAGTCACACAAAGGCCCCAGGTGGAATCAAACTAAGGACCTTCATGCTGTGAGGAGACAGCACTTCCCACGGTGCCACTGTGCTGCCCCGTAGTCTTTTTGTAATTTTGAAATATGAGATTGGTTGATCTCAGTCAATAATAGAGAAACACTATTAGTAGTTAAACCAAAACGGGTTTTCTTAATCTCTCTAACAACAACATGGGAAGCTGCCTGGCATTACAAATAGCATCACGCTTCATCGGGTGAAGTAAGTGGAAGAACGCATTCAGACAGATACATTATAGATATGACAGACTCTCGTGGTGTGGGTCACCAAGTTGTCTCTTCTGTTGACAGAGACCTAGTGCAGCAACACAGAAAAATTGCAAGTTAGGAAATTAAACACAGCTGACAATATTAATAAGATGAGAGGAGTGACTTTGTTTCTTAGTGGGCAGTTTCTTTAATGAGTTTACATCGCCAGGCTCTGGAGAGACAGGCGTGGCCATAGGGTCTGAGCCAATGGGAAGACATTAATGCACACTGATGGGAATCTGAGTCACTGCAAAGCTGGTGTCCATTCAAACTAGTAGCATGAGAAACATGACAGCATAGCTTATTCACACTGATGAATGTGATAGTTGACACTTCCATTGAAATAAAGGACTCCCCAATAGGTGTGTCTTATCACAGAGTGAGTCAGTAGAAGCTGTCAGCATGGAGGGAGTTGAATGAGTTGGGCATTTTGCCTGCTTGAAACTTCTCTCCTCTGGGACAGTCACTAGCCTTCTTAACTTCCATTTCACACTCGGTAATCAATTACTGGTCTCTAGAGCTATCGAAGAAAAGAACTACCTATCCTGAGAATAAACTACATCCCTCAATGCCTCCTAATTGAAAACAAATTATATAGCTAGACAATGCTATTTGTGTGTTGCCAGGCACTAATTTGGACTGTTTGCAGGCAAAGAACAAAGCAATTTACTACGGATGCAAATATCCTTTGTAGGACAATAATTCATGGTGTTATCAGGTGCAAAGTTTAAACATCAAGTAAATAGGCTGAATAATTAAATTGCAAACTTTGTAGGTGTGCCCAGGTGTTTGTTGATGGCAATTCTCCCAGTAATTCTAAAAAAAACCCAGAAACTAAAATTTCATTCATGAAGCCAAGTGTAACCGGGATGAAGGTTTAATATGGTTAAAATGGTTATTTTGTGTTCATTATTCATAATTAATGGTTATTTTGTTTATTATCAATATATCAACATCCGTTAGGTTCCACACTAGTGTGGAACTTCTTGTCACATGGTGTTATGACATCACGCATTCACCTGTGGGGCTAGGGGTAGCCAATGATGTCACTCGCAATAAAAAGCCAGCGAGAAGATGGCGTTTGTGCCCGCAAGAGAGAGAGGGAGAGAGAGAGATCCGGAAGCGCCGAGAGCAGCCCACATGTGGATTTACCTGACTTTCTTTATGATCAGAGTTTAAAGGATACATAAAACTGAAAAGAAGTACGTGGAGGAGTTTCTACGAACTACAACCCGCACCAGGGAGCCAAAAGTTGGTCGCATTCAACATTGGGGATTTTTATGGATTTGGTCGGAGTACCTGTGAAGACTCGACCAAATGGATGGCGAGCTAGGACCCCGATTCGGAACTGAAACAAGCGTTGTGGAAGACCTCACCTGGTCTGGTAGGAGGTTCTAAGCCAGTCCCACAGTTTACCTTCGGTCACACCAACACACACTCACACACACGACTGTGCCAGTGGACAACTTACAGCTTGGATCTAGCAAGCTGGAACATTTTGGACAATTAGTGTGTTTATTCTTGATCCTTAAATATTGTGTGTGTATTATTGTGTGTAAATATTAAACGTACTATACTTTAGTTAGATTTATTCCTTTTGCAGATTGTAAATATTGGAGTTCACTGTTATATATATATATATATATATATATATATACAGTATATATACAGAAATTAATACAAGGTATCATTTGCACAAGTACTGTGTTTGTGTGGTTTATTGTACCACTACCTCCATGAGCCGAATCAGTCTTCTGATTACCTAGTCCTAACGTTGATATCTTTTTAAATAATGTAGTCGGGGAACTTGCTACATAAGTGGCGAACTAGCCAGGAGATAGCGGTACAGTGTTCGTCATACTATTGTTTATTTTTAACAATATTCGGATTTACCAATTTATTTAAAAATGTAGGTTTTTGACATGCTTTCTATTAAAATACCAAATGCTGTGGCAATAGATGGGGTTAGTAGAGATGATAAAGAGGAAGTGGGGCAGTTTTTAGAACGATATGGACCAATTAACAGGGCAGTTTTTGTCGACTCTCCTGAATCTGAGTTCCATGGGGTGTGGGTAGATACATATCAGGGTCTGCTTTGCCATTATTAGATCCACTTCTACCATATGCTTTTACAATGAGTTCCGGGAACCAGTGCTAAACGTTTACTCTTCAGAGGCAGGAAGCTCAAAGACCAAGACATATTTAGCTGACCTTAAGCAAGTGGCTAAACTTTCTGGTGAGGATTATGCTGAGGTGCTGCAGGAAATGATGGCCCAGATCAGCAACTCCATGGCAGAGTGTTACCCTGTCGATCCTGCTAAAATGGAGGGGGCAAGTAAGGAGCAGATAATCCCAGACCCACATAAATCGACGCCACCTCAGTGCCATTAATCAATGCTAAGACCACGCCCACTGTAAGACCAAAGGAGCGAACTTCTTCCATTAACATTGCCACCACTGATCTAAACCCACCTGAGGTCCAGAGTTATGTGGTGGAATACACTGTAAAAAGTGAGGATGTTGTCAAGCACACACGTTTATCTCCCCGGCTCCGTGTTTTCTCTGGACGAGTTTCACGTCCACAACATTAGGTCGACTATGACACTTGGCGTTCTGGTGCTGATTTGATTATGAAAGACCAGCCATCTCTGAAATTCAGCGGACATGTCTCATCCTTGACACCTTACGTTTCTGGGTCGCAACATTGAGATTTCTACACTGGCACTTGTGGTTCCTGATTTCAATCCTGATTTTTCTTCACATGTGCTTATTGGCATGAATACACTTAAACCTCTGTACGAACAATACATGTGTAATAAATCTTCAGCATTTCAGCCAAGTACTCAAGGCTACAGAGCTGTATTAAAGACACTGCAGCTGATGCATCACCAACGTGACACTGGTAATATTGGAGTGGTTCGACTCTTAAGCAAAGCCCCAGTGCGAGTTCCGGCCGGCCGCACTTGGGTCATCGAGGGCACACCTAGAACCACCTCTCCAACAGCCAACCAGTCACCATCCTTTGTCAGCTCTGCCTGGTGGGTTGTGCGTCAGCAGCTGTTTAATCTCACTTCCAGCTCATGTTCCAGTGATTGTAATCAACGAGTCAGAGAAAGATGTTTATATTCCATCCTTCAGTGTAATTGCATAGCTTGAGACCTACCACTGTATCCTGTCTCAGCATCATGTGACTGATCTCCCAGCCAGAATCACACAACAATCTTCCAACTTGAATCTGAATTTTGGCAAGTCTCCCATAACATCAGAGTGGAAGGAGTGAGTCAATGAGAAGCTCAATGCAATAACTGAAGTATTCTCCCACCATGATCTTGACTTTGTATGCACCAACCAAGTTAAACACCATATCACTCTTCACGATGAGACCCCGTTCAAGCAACGTGCCCGCCCTATCCATCCAAAAGACATTGAAGCTGTACACAGACAAATTTGTGAGCTTCTGGACGCTGGTGTGATCAGGGAGTCAACATCTCCTTTTTCATCTCCTATTGTGGTCGTCAAAAAAAGAATGGTGATGTACGGTTGTGTATTGACTATTGCAAGCTCAATCTCCAGACTATAAAAGATGCCTATGCCCTGCCAAACTTGGAAGAGTCTTTTATTGCCCTTACCGGTTCAAGATGGTTTTCTGTACTTCACTTGAAATCAGGATATTATCAGATCCAAATGGAGGAGGCAGACGAACCCAAGACTGCTTTTGTAACTCCGTTAGGTTTCTGGGAATTCAATAGAATGCCTCAAGGAGTCACTAATGCACCAAGCACATTCCAGCGGTTGGTGGAGCGATGCATGGGAGACCTTCATCTCAAGAAAGTGCTGGTGTTTCTTGATGATCTGATCATATGCTCAAACACTCTAGAAGAGCATGAGAAAAGACTACTGTGAGTACTGAACCGGATGAAGGAGTATGGATTAAAGCTTTCTCCAGAAAAATGTAAATTCTTCCAGACTTCAGTCCGTTACCTGGGGCATATTGTGTCAGAGAGCGATGTTGAAACAGATCCTGAAAAGATTGCTGCCATCAAGTCCTGGCCCATTCCCAAACACTTAAAGCAGCTGAGGTCGTTCCTGGGTTTCGCAGGGTACTACCGCCGCTTTATTAAAGACTATGCTGTCATCGCCAAGCCTCTCAATGATCAAACTCAGGTTACACCTCAGTCCAAAAGACCAAACCTCAGACATCCACCAAGTTGCACTGCAGCTCAAACCAGCCTTTTGGAGAGCGATGGAGTCAAGGTTGCCAACAAGCCTTTGAGACCCTCATTGACAAACTTTCATCTGCACCAGTTCTCGGGTTCGCTAACCCAGCTCTTCCTTACATCTTACACACAGATGCAAGAACTACTGGTTTAGGTGCTGCCTTGTATCAAGAACAGGACGGAAAGCTATGGGTGATAGCTTTTGCCAGCCATGGTCTTTCTCAGAGTGAGAGCAGATGTCAAGCCCACAAACTAGAATTTTTAGCACTTAAATGGAGTGTCACTGAAAAGTTGCAGGACTATCTGTATGGAGCAGAATTCACGGTAGTGACAGACAGTAACCCCCTGACCTATGTTCTGACATTGGCTAAACTGGAATGCAATTGGTCATCGTTGGTTGGCTGCTCTTTCCATATTCTCCTTTAAGTTGCTCTATTGAGCTGAAAAGCACAACTATGATGCAGAAGCACTCTACCGGCGACCCACTCTCCCGGCGACCACCACTGCCGAAGAGTAACCCAAAGATCATGAACTTATTCACCAGTTTGTATCCCACCGTCTTGCAGACACTGATGTCATTTCTCCTGACATTGTCGACGCAATCTGCCAGAGTCAGCTGATAAAAGCCTCTCAGCCAGTTGATTCTGGTCAGTGTTGCATGACCCTGATCGAGTCGCTTTCCCTCAAAGCCGATGCTGTTCAAGAAAGTTACATTTCTGAAGATCACTTACCTATTGTCCAGCGCTGTCTCACTCCCGCTTGAAAGAAAAACAGGGCAGACCCAAGCATGAGAGAACTCATTCATCAAATGGAGACAGGAGGGAAGGTCCCACCAAATGCTAGGGTGGAATTGCCTGAACTCCCTCTCTTGTTGCGAGAATGGACAAGGTTAGAGCTCATAGATGGTATCCTGTATCGCAAGCGTCACAACAATGCAACCTTGTCATAACAACTTGATCTCTGTGATGAACTCCGCCCTTTTGTACTGAAGAGCCTTCATGATGATATGGGCCACCTTGGAATTGATCGCACCCTTGATCTTGTTCGTGCATGGTTCTATTAGCCTAAGATGGCTAGGGATGTCGAACAAAAGATTAGGACCTGTGGCCGCCTTGTGCGAAGGAAAACCCTTCCTGAGAAGAGTGCACCACTTGTCAATATCACCACCTCACGTCCCCTTGAGTTACTCTGTAAAGTGATCTGTTAAAACAAGAATGTCCTTGGCATTACTAGAGTCAGGCTCGAGGCTAAGGAAATCCATACAAAGTTTGCTGTGGCCCTTCCAACACCAAACCAAAAGGCAAAAACTGTGGCAAAGTGTTTATGGGACAATTTTATTTACTATTACGGCATCCCCGAGCATATCCACACAGATCAAGGAACCAATTTTGAATCTAAATTTATCAAAGAATTGTGTGAAGTTGCAGGAATCCAGAAGAGTCGAACCACACCGTATCATCCCAGAGGCAATCCCGTGGAGCGATTTAACCGGACACTTTTGAACATGTTTGGTACACTTGAAGAGAAACAAAAGTCGAAATGGAAGCCATTAGTTCATGCAAACAACTGTACTAAGAACAATGTTACTGGTTACACACCTTATGAATTAATGTTTGGCCGAACACCCCGTCTTCCTGTCAACATGGTTTTTGTACTACCACTGCTGGGGACCAAGCACAAAAGTTATTAACAATATGTTCAAGGACTGAAGTTACGCCTGGAAGAGAGTTTCAAAATAGCCTCAGAGAACGCTCGTAAATCAGCAGAACGAAACAAAACAAGGTTTGAATAATGTAGCTGGGGGACTAGCTACACAAGACTTTGGCCAGACCTCTTGAAACCAATCCTCTTTAAAGGATTCAAGTGAGAGCTGTGGAAAATGTTCACTGCAGGACACCACCGGTCCAATCCACAGCTGTTGCTTCAAGTCAATATCAAAATGAAACTGATCAATTACAAAAGAAGGCCTTTGTTTCCTACTATGTTACATCCTGAAAAGCAGAGTTAGGAAGAAAGAGGTTTAAACCAGGCTTGGAAGAGAAATAAAGATTACTCTTGAGAGAGTTCGGCAGCAGATATGAAGACAATGAATGTTGGAACAAAGATAGACCATGTTCCTGATTACATGCTCACTGACATGAAGAAAACAAGAATAAACTCAAGATTATAGATGTCGCAGACACAAAAACAATAACGCATTCATTCAAACATACAGTACATATCCACACAAACAGAAAAAGGTGACGTTTTCTTTACAGAACAAATACCGAACAAAAACAATCTCCTGGGAGACAGGCCATAACTACATAGCTTTTAATTGTTAAAGATATCATTTTGCGAACCAACAACCACAAAAACTTGTTAAGATGCAAATATTACAGAATACAGACAACAAAGTATTTATATTTCAGAGTTGAAAAGTGTGTAATATTTAAAGAATTGGATTGGAGAATTGAACCATTTTGAAAGAGCAACAGTGTAGTGAGCCCAATAAAGCGACCACAATTTAACAATTCCTCAGGGCCGATAACACAAAGACTGGGAGCACGAAAATAATTTTGCCCTCGCCATAATACAGGGATAAAATTTCCTATACTCAAGGTCCAGAAAGGGCCATTCAAACATTTTAGAGCTCTAACAGCAGCGAATGACTCGAGTTAATAATCCTGATAGGAATTAATGTGCCTACAATTGTGCCGCTGCTGTCTACCTGAATTTATCTTCAATTGCCTACATTATTTCAACTGTCTATTTGGTGGCTATCCCTGGCTGTGTTCCTGATAACACAGAGCACACATTCAGCAAGAAAGAGATGGCCTATTTGTACGCTGAACACTCATTAATATGGGGCTCTGTCAGGATGGTTGTGTGCTTGCTGCTCTGCTGACAACAGATTCATTCGTTTGGATGTTTTCTGCTGCTCTGAAGGCTCAGTTAATTGCATTTAAAGCAGCCCTTGCTTAGTGCAGAACAAGAACCAGCATATGCATTTTTTTTTTCAAAGAAGCTGGGAGTAAAAACAAAACATATTGCTGTAAAGCAGGCCAACACAGCTTAATGTTAAAACATCTGATCAGAGGGACAAACATGAGTGTATTTCATGATTACTTGCTAATACAGTTAATTTAAAAAAAAAAAAAACTGACAAGCTAGCTGCATTTTTTTAGATTATGTCCTTTTGGGGCTGTGGCTGAGGTACAGTGGTAGTCCAACTATTAGAAGATCAGTGGTTTGATCCATGGTCTTGCAGACTAGACATCAAGCGTCCTTGAACAAACATACTGAACCCTGTCTGTGTCATTGGTGTGTCAGTGACAGTGTGGATGAGGGAAGATATGATACAGTTTAGTATAAGCGACATACAAAAACAGAAAACTCAACGAAAATGAAAATATCCAGAAAAGACAAAAAAAGAGGGATTTCTAAGAAACAACAGAGGAATACACTGTAGTGTAGGAAACGTGGCAGGTGGATATTTAGAGGGCAATGTGGTGTTACGATCAAGCTTTGAAGACATAATAACATAGTCAGGGAACAGGGGAAAAGGCAAGCTGGCACACAGACAGTATCATGAAGAAATGAAAAAGTGTTGGGGATTGCTATTCCTTCACACAGGCCGTGAATTATTAGTACATGTGTTAAATGGTCACTGTTTATACAGCAATTAAAACTGTTTTTCAACCTTGATTTACTCAGTGAAGGTTGGTTCAGCATGTGCATCACAATCATGCAGTAACAAATATCCTCCCAGACTAATGTGCCCCAGAAACGCTGTGTTGTGCCAGGAAAACAGCAAATTGGATTAGAAAATAGTCTCTGGAAGAAACTAACAGGTCTGAACAAAACTGGGGGAATCTGAGAGAGAAAATATCAGAATATGGAAGATTTGGGAGTGAACTATAGTGTTAATTCTTGGTGACAACGTGTATTTCATGTTATAACCAATGATCAACCATGTTGTTGTTTTTTAGTTTTCCAAGACGTTTAATGAGCCATGCAATCTCATAGAGATTAACATAATCAACACTGTTTTGCAACAGACGACAAAAAAAAAAAAAAAAAAACTGCATTTGCACTGCATGATACAGGCGCTGCTTGACCAAACACAGCTTGGTGTTGGGTACTTCTTGTGCAAGTCTCTTTCCATTCTGTGATAGTATCTCCTCAGGGAAGGTGGAAGCCTATGCAAAACTACCTTTGCATAGGTTTCAGCAGAATCCACACTTTATAATCCTGTCCTCATCTATCACAAACAGGCGATATTCAACATTCCATTACTGAGGAAGTAATGTTGCTTAGCTGTTTGAATGCAGATAGGTTCACTATTTCCTGATTACAGGACATTCTATACATACTGGGTATCAATGATGCAAAGAGGCAGAAACAATTCTTTCTGACCAGTTGGTGTATCTGTACTGTTTCACATGACCTCTCAGTACTTGAACAGCCTGCTTGGAACAGCAAATATATTAGTATTAGATTTAAAGTACTTTTCACCAAGTGGGGCAATAAAAAGGCAAGCACAGGTGAATAGACTGGACCTGGTACAATGCAGTAAAATGGGGCGCATTAACATTCACAAACAATCAATATGGTAGCTGAATGACCTGATTGTCAACAAATATTACTTAAGACAGAAAAAAAGCATAAGATAAGTCAAGCAATTAATTTCCAAAGTCCGAGAAGGATGATATTTTGGGCTTAATATCTGGGATTCTCTTTCTGTGAAGCAGCAGCAGTCAACTCTGAGCCGTCTAGTAAAAATTCCAGCTTGATAATAAAATTCAGGAAAAGTCTCCCCAAACCACATGGGGAGATCTCCGCCTTTGTGTGCATTTCCTGCCATCAGGCCACTGTGCCACAACTCTGAGTTCAGCAAACATTTTCGATTCCATCTTGCACTCTGCTATCCATTTCTCACCCTTCCTATCCCTCTCTCCTCAGTTCCCCATCTCTATCTCCCTGCCTCATCTTTCTGTCTCCCTCCTTTCCTCACTCTATATATCTCCATCCACACACTGTTCACTGTAAATGCTGTGCCAGCAGAGCGATGCCTGGGAAATGGCGCCATCCTCATCGTGAGACCAAGCAGATGGAGAGGGAGAGTCACCGGAGGGGTTGTTCGGGAACAGTCCCTGAAATCCAGCCATCAGACAACACAGTACAGCAATCAAGCAGCTCCATATTCAGAAAATAATTAGTACAAAATTGATAGGATACATCCTCTTGATCCTAAAACGCTTCCAAACATTATTAATTTTTAGGATGACAGAGTAGTCAGGGTTGACTAGGGCTGTGAGACAAAGTAAGCCAGGTGAGAGGGGGGAGGGGGACTGGTACAAAAGCTTGCTGGCCAGGCAATCAGACAGGCCACGGTTCATTTGAGGACTGAAGCTGCACCCTTCCATCATTCAGCTCTTCATTAATACCAGCTGCTCCTATGGGCCTCCCTGCAACTAAGCCTTGCTGCACTGCAAAATCTATCAATATCCTAGCAACAAAAACATTGCCTACCTCAGAGACACCTCATAAACTGACCAGTGGGGTGTTGACAAAAAAAAAAAAGTCTCTAAGATGCCTTGTAATAGTTTGCATTTACTGTGTGCATGTTATCGATAGTTTGGATGTTTGTAGTTAGGTAGTCAAATTGTTGGCAACTTTTAAAAAGGTTCGGATGACTTTAGCCAGAATCCCAATGCTTAGCTCATACTAGCTCACATAGTGCTCAGCTCAGTGTAGGTAAAGGGTCCTTTTTTTAATTAACCTTAGCAAACTCTTGTTCTGCCTGGGGGAGATTTGTATTAGTATTGCAATTTTTCAATCAGAGATTGAGGAGAGTGTGAAATTTGAACATGCTCGTTCTCTCTCTATCTCTCTCCGCCTCTCTCTCTCTTACTGTTTTCCTTTTCACAATTTATCCATTTGGAATTTTGAGCATATTTCATCCATTCTTATAATAAGATTCTTCACTCCTCTGTGTGGTGTTCAGTGCTGTGCTTGTGTTTACAACAAGCAATTGTTTTTGCTATATCAGCTCAAACACAGTCCACACTTCTCCAAACGCTTCTCCAGTACCGTTCTGTGGGGTCAAAATTAATTAGAAGCTGTTAAGCACACACCAGCTGTTGTAAACAAATGCAAATACATTTTAATTTCAAACAAGCTCCTTGAATCTCTGCACACAAAATACTGACAGTCTTCCATGTTTACTAAGAACCCGGGCGATTGAGAAGTTGTGTTGACTCTCATACAGACAATTACTCTTATTCATGAACACCTGATTCCTGAAAGTTATCACAACCAGTCTTAATGGAGGATTTTCTTCCAGTTCCTTTTTGGACAACAGTGTACCTCTTTTAATCTTTACTTTTTAACATGTTGATTGATTGGTTGATTTGGAAGCTGTCCTTTGTGTGTGTTCTGCTTCTGGGCACTTTATTTGACTGTTCAAACCATTTTCTACTTTTTTCTAGGATAAAAGCAGGGTCATGGCACCTCGACAAAAGAAACTGAGCAACATTGCCATGAGTCCTACTATCACTTCAAATTATTATTAATCTTAGTGTTTTCTTGCTTTTACGTCTCCTGTCATTTCAAAGCCATCTTCACCTCCCTGCATTCAGCCTGAGAAATTGCAATATTATTAGATCTGCCAAGTATACAGTAAGTGTTGAAACTTATTTTCTAAAAAAAAATGCTCTTTATAATTCCCTACAGACCAAGGCAAAATAAAATAAGTCTTGTTTTGTCAAATTAGTGATTCAAGATCTAACAATATTCAGTTTACTACCATGAATGACAAATAATCCCATTCGGTCCTCACATTTGAGAAGCTACAAACAAATGCAAACAAGATCTTTTGGAAACCATAAACCTCCGCCAAGGCTTTAACATTCTCTCCAAGGGGGTCCCCTGTTTCCACAAACTTCGTTCCTATTTAAATGCGAGACCTATATTTAATTTTTTGCAATATGAAAACATACACACAGAACTTGGATCCGTCTGTAAATTGGTCATAGGGAAAACAGCTGTTCAAGAAACATCATGTCCTGTTGTGAGGCAGATTCTTGTAAAAATGTTAATTATGCCCATCTCCATGCAACAAACATTTCATGCATATACTTTGGTGGATGCCTCAGGGTTGTAGCAATGATTATTAAAGTGAAAGAAGAGTACATGAATCCAAAAGCCTGGAAGTTTCATGGTAATAAAGCGCTTGGAACGCAATTGATAACAAAATGGCCTTATCTTAATAGTCACTGAGGTCAGGAAAAAATTAACACTTCACCTTCCTTATTACATTCTGAAACCTTGTTATACATTTCATTACATATATCAGGTAGAAAGTGGAAAAAATGTCAAATCTAACCCTTTAAATAAATCCAATTCAAAAAATAGGGATGTCTACATAGATTAAAACTATAAAGCACCTTAAACGTTTAAGTGTAACACAAAACAAACTAATATTTAAGAAATATTGCATTGTGAACACATTTTAAACTGATGGTTGAGTTTGTCCACCCCTGGGCATAAGAGGACAATCTTTTCATACTTTATGGTGACTTTATCCCCACATTTCATGTTTCCTCCTCAGTCTCTATTTATATAAATGTCTGTGCACTCCACAATCTAGCCTGAGGAACCATAACTAGGAGTCCTACAATTACAAAAGTTGAACTAAAACCAAGGCAGTCAGAGACTGAAACACCGCTGAATTCAAAATTTTACTCTGACCTTCTTTCATAGATCAAAGCACTAGCTTTGACCTATGGTCTTACTCACACTGGCATTCTCCCTCTTATTTCTATCTTATCCGGTTCCTGAGTGTACAAAAGTTAAAATTTGACCTTGACCTGGTTTTCTCAAGGTTAAGGTCATCATCTCACTTTGATCCCCTTTGCCGCCCGAGTAATGTGCTTTTTGTTTCATCTTTCTATATGCAACGGTTGTGAAGATATTTAGTGGACGGAGGGACAGACGGACTGACAAACACACAAACGCGGACAATTACAATACTTCACCGCTTCACGGGATGTAACAACAACATTCATAACCTTTCACCCCTCCTGGTATTCGCCAACTCTCGAAAGAATGCTAGTGTCCATATTTATAGCAACATTTGTCCAACCATCTGCTCAGTTTCTTTCCAATTCTTTCATTTTACATCTGCAGGTTCTATAGTTGAAGTATTCCATTTTCAACGGCCTCATCCACTGTCGCAGGATGCGGGGAGCTAGAGCTTATCTCAGCTGGCCGGGGGCATGAGGAGGGGAACACTTCGGGCACAACACCTACGGGCAATTTGGGACCAGCCAATTAAATTGTAGCGCATATTTTTCGAGGTCGGAGAAAGCCAGAGAGAACCCACGCAGACACTGGGAGAACATGCAAACGGGACACGGTAGTGCTGCGTGGCGACAGCACTACTTATTGCGTTACCCAGTTAAAGTATTATAAATATTAAAATAATATATTGTACATTGATGATCATCTGAAGAAAGCAGTTTAAGTTCTCTAGTGTTGGTGTACATTTTCTAGATGAGAAACTCAGAAGATGACTGTTCTAAAGCGTTTGCTATCTTGTGTAAATGCCAAACTGTCCCTTAATTTATACTTAAAAAGAATTCGACAAGAAAAAGGCTGAGCATTTCCACCACTAGCCACTTAGCCTGGCTTGTGTCGCACTAGATGTCACTTTCACTGGTATATACTTTATATTGATACCCCAAACGAGCAACTGTTTCTTACATAGCTACTGTACATCTATCAGTCAAATCAAGATGACTCCAATCGCCATAAAACAGTTTACAAAAAGTTTTCTGGCAGTAATGTTACAGAAATCTGGCACAAATTACGTGATTTAAGTAAGAGGACCTGAGCTGACCCTTTTTTTTTTGTGCATCCTATAAAACGGAAGACGAATGCTGCAAATCCATCACTCACATATATTTTTTTGATTCTTGTTCTTTCCCTGGAGTGGTCCAACTACTAAGAACAATTATCACGCTTTCAGCAGAGATGGAAGCATTGGGCGATGATGACATTACTGCATCCCTGAAGAGCAACCCTGTGTGTCTTTTGCTTTAAAGCCTACTCATAGTAAGATTTTTTTATTTTTTTATTTTGGTACAAAAGCAAGTACTGTGGTGTCTGGTGATAAAATGAGTGTGTGTGTGTGGGGGGGGGGTGTCAATTGAAAATTTTAATTGAAATTTATTTGGACTTTTCCTGAAAAAAATAAAAAAAATGAAATACCCTCTAAGTTACCAATTCTGGTGAGTCAATCCACATTTTCCAAGATGCAAGATTCTTGTTTGATGAAAGGACAAAAGGAGAGACAAAATGCTACATCCAATGTTATAAAACTACGGTAATCTCTTTCTGCCTCATCTGAAACAGTCCATCAATCTAACAAAGGTCAAAGGGTAATAGCTGCCACAGATTTTTTGAACACTGGTACCTTGCAGTCATATTTCATTCTCACCATGTGTTCAACACCTTTACTCTCCTCCATTGGTCCCTCTGACTGGCTGTCTGTCCTGTTTTAAAGAGGCCAACCGAACTGTGAAAAAGGCCACCCTACCTCAGACTACCAAGCCTGCCCTGCCAATCAACCATCCTGTTTCCAGACAGCCCAGTCATTTCCCAGCCCAGTAGACTTGTACTCCATGACCCCTGGCTCGACCTCCACCCCAACAGGCCAAGCCCCAGTACCGGCTCCAGCCTACAGAGCAGGCTCTGGCCGCCTCTATTTATTTATGAGCCATTTCACAGTACTGCTCCCATTAGAGACCCAGCCTTGGCCCACCTTACACAGCACTCTCTCTGCACTTAACACATAGAGTACACCAACAGGGCCACAGGGGCATGGGCAGTGGGTGCGGTGGGTAGGTTGAGGACACTGCCAGACAGATCACAGTGATACCATGACACATCAAGCTCAAGACACATTCAGATAATAAGGGAAAAGGCAAACACGTCATTATACGTTCTGGTTAGCAAACATTTCAGACAGCTAATAGAAAAAAAAGCTCCATTTAGTATGAGTTTTATTTATTAATGCATTGCCTCTTGAAATATGTAGTGAATAATTATTTCACCTCAATCTGGGAAATGATCTCCCACTGATCTATTTTAATAATACACAAAGAACTGATGGGTTACACTGAAGCATAATTTGACATTTCATTTTACCCAAACTCAACTATTACTCTAGGAAGAAAACAGAAAGACAAAGGGAGACAAGGCAAACACTGACTGACTGAATACAGACTTTAACTGCACAGCAGTCAGACATTTCAGCAAATCAGCTTACTTCCTCTAGCATGTCATTACGCCAAAATGTAGTAGTCCGGTGAGAGTTTGATCCTGAAAAGATGAGTAACTGACCATGAAAAGCAACACTTAATAACACATTGTTATGATTACTTCCAATAAGGAGTGAAGGTGGAGGTGATTGTTTCAGTTTGTTTGTCTGTGTTTTAGCAGGATTATGGGAAAACTTCCATGCACTTGCATGAAATTTTCATGAAAAATGGCGCCTGGCACATGTGTATTCTGCATTTTTTTTGAACAGTTATTTACATTGTGATAAGGCAGTTTTCAACAGTCTGGCTCATTACTGATAACTTTAGGATAAACCTCGTCGACAAACCCTTCCGGTTTTTTGCACTCTTTGAGCTTATTTGTTATCTTAAAGTAGCAAATTTTCAGTGATGCCTAAACATTTAAACATTCAGGATCAACATAACTTAAGACTATTGCTTTAATTCAAACCAGACTTTATTGTGTGGTAGATCTCATGGGGATGTCATTTTATTGTTGACAAAGCATTGCTAACATTAGCTAAAAGCAAAAATGTTATAAATGTTGCAATATTGCAATATCGGTAGATAATTCTTAAAACATTGTGGATCAAGATGATTTGGATCATCACCTAAAGTTAATTTTAGTTGGATAAATTCATACCGGAAACAAGTAAATGTATGCGTTTGTGCACTGCGCCACAACAGAGGTGACAAAACGATGGTGACTGAAAAGCGTAAAGGCTCCATTTCGAGACAGAGAGAAGACAAACATACACCAACCTGTGATTGTGACAAAGGCATAGCCCTCCTCGTCAAGCAGTGGATTAATCAGTCGACAGCTATAGGTGCTATTGGGCTCCAGAACGACTGTCAGAACACTCGTCATGGTGAACAGCCCTTCCTCATTGGCCACCACTGAATTGGTGATATTGTCTGTCAGGTTGTGCCCTCCCCCATCCTGCCATATCACATCAGCCTGAGGATAACCACCATAGGCCACGCACGTCAGGGCTACCTCATCACCTGGCCGCAGATTGGATTCAGGCTCCAAAGTCACTACAGGTTTGGAGTAGGAGCCTGAAAAATAAAGAGTACAGCGGAGGAGGAGGGATTGGGGGAGGGAGAACCAAAAGGGGTGTGGGGTGAGGAAAGGTGGGTGAAGAGGATGGGGGGAGGATAAGGGAGGATCAGACACATACTGATTTTTAGATTCTCCATGGTGAGTCTCACTGTGGAAACTGTTTGACATGATTCCCATACACCTCTTAATTATATTTAGCAAGCTTAGAGTAACACAGTGTTGAAGTTCCCATAGTCACTGACAGCATCTGCAGCACATCCTGATGTTACATCTCTACGATCAAACACCTCTCTCTCCAGAGAGGAAAACCACTGTGTCATTCTCAGAAAGGAAATATAGTTCAGGGCGGGAGGTGGGAGCCTCGGAGAAAACTGGCAGGCTCAGAGATTTGGGAAGACTCAACCTATGGCAAAGGAAAAAGCCTAGAGTGGAGGGGGTTAGGGGGAATTGTCAGCCTCGGCTGAAATCACGTTACTTCAATCCCTTGAGCTAACATGGGAGTACAGTGGCGGCGTAGAAAGATGCCGCTGTATTCCCAGAACAAATCATTGCACAGCAAACAATTGTGTGGAGCTGAGGTCGAGATGAAATAAGTTTGTCTGAGCTGCTTTTTGAAAAGTGGACTCTGAACACAAAGACAGATTTAACGTCGTGCACACCAACTTCCTCAGCTGTCCATCTGACAGACAAGCAGAATTCCACTGGGAGCTCTTTTCATTTTTCTCAAGCACAGCACGAAGGAAGTCTACAATGTTAACTGTAAATACTGGCTGAAAATAGAACATCTATAAACGTGATGCATAAAATGAAACCAATTTGTCACTGTTGTTTTTCTTCTCTCCAGCAAGGAGGAAAAAAATGTTATTCATTAACATTGCCTAATGCACATTCATCCTTGGAGATGCAGGAGCAATCTCATGGTGGATATAGAAAGGGGAGAAGGAAGGAAAGGCATGCTGTGTGATTATAAATAAATAAAATCCTCTCAGCTGTGAAGATGGGTGATGCAGTCACCCAACAGAGAGGATGTTAGCAGTGACTGATTGGCCATAACAAAAGCTAAGAATCAAAGTCAGCAGATATTGACTATGACAAAGATGACAATCTGACTGACCAAAAACACAGCTAGGCAGCCCTGAAAAAACATGTCATCACATGTAGACATTTATTAAGAGGAAATGTTCATTAATTATCCAAACAGATACTATTCAATCACTTCAATACATCCAATACTGTAAAGTGACGATGCAAACATTAGCTAATAAAACGGCATTTAACTGTTGAGTTGTAATCGGTCAGGGATGACTTCCCCTGATCGGATCAGAGAAGGAGTTGTCTAAGCTTGGGTTTGGAAGAAAAAAACAAACAAAAACGGGTTGTTGTGAAATAAAGATACAGCTTTTATCAAACAGATGGAGAGTTATAAAAGATTCTATCATCTTGGGACATGTATGACCCCCGGGGGGATTAATATTTACTAGGCTTAGCCCATCACAGACTAAGTCTTGATGTATTACCAGCCCTTAGATGGTTAATGCTGTCACAGCAGATGTCTAGCTCCCAATATGTAAGGAAAGCAATATGTACATTTTGTGCTGCATGCAAAATGTGTTATCGTTGCATCTCTCAAATTATTATTCATCGCCTGTAACAGCTACACTAATTTCAATTTTGTTGTAGAAATATCATCCCAAAAAGAGGACAGTGTGAAGGCAATGCAACTGTAGTTAAGTAATATATAGGGAGTCTAGTTAAAAGCTAACATGAACTGCTTTCTATGTGCTGGTTCATCTGTTTCTACACTTGTCACAGACAAAACAACTTGTCTCACCGGCCACCTGCAGCAGCAAAGCAGCACTGCCGTAGTCCTGCGCTTTGATGAAGCAGGTATAGCTGCCTTCATCAGCCACCGCCACCCTCCTCAACAGGAGTGAAGTGTTGCCCAGGCTCAGCTGGGTGGAGAACAAACTGGTGCGGTTGGCGAACCTCTCGGCCTGGTCCACCAGCTGGTCGCGGCCCCCCGAGTACCCATGCACACTGCGCTGGGTGTCTGTCAGCTGCCAGAAGATGCTCAGATCGGACAGGTTGAAAGAGGCGGTGGGGCTGAAGGAGCAGTTGAGTGTGATATCCTTGCCATACAATGCCACCACTGGCTGCTCTGGGACAAGCACTTCCATCACAGCTGCAAGACAGAACATGGCACATATGAGTCATGTCAATTTTAACGAAACTTTTTTTTTTTTTTCAAAAACTGTTTTTTACCTACTTTGAGGTTTGTTTTTCTTAAAATCGACCGCATAAAATATAATGAACACGCATCTTTGGCTGTTTCTGATATGTCACATTGTACAAGTCACTGACATACTGAATAAAATATACTGTACTGCAGGAGTGAACACTGCTTGACGCTGGTCTAGTATAAATCCACAGTATTCACTGAATCACAACATAAAGTCAGTTTGCTGTGTTCGATAGTGACAGCCTGACACCTACTCAAATTTGAATGTAAAAAAAATCAATGCAACATTTTGAAATATATGCTTTGGTTGACTTGAGGAACATCCCCTTTGTTTGTGCTGCATGGTAGTGCAGAGCAAGTGAGATAGGATGAAGGCAAGACGAAAGCATTAAGACTGTGTGTTCCTATAGGCTTTGCCTCCTGGCGATGGCTGAGCGCATTCAAACTCAGCAATAGAAGAAGCAACATCTGTACAGCTTTAGTTAAATCGTTAGTTAAATCTAAGAGAAATCTGTTAAAGGAAGGGTAAAATCTGCAGCAAAAATCTTGTGTGTTGTGTCTTCACTTTTTATCAAACACTTCAGCTCAAAGGCAGCAGTTTTTGTTTTCTTTCAGCATCAGTGTGTACCTGTGTGTAGTGTTTGTCTAGACCAGAAGAGGAGCAAAGGGTACACTGCATAATCATCGGGATTAGAAGCCATCTCAGGCAGTCCAGAGAATATGCATTGCAGTCAGCATACTCCATTGATCCCCGTCTGCTCTCACGCACCTCTGAGACTCTCATCAGCATCACAAGGGAGAGAAGAAGCCAGTCTGTCCCCAGGGGAACACACTCTGCTTTATGATCATCCTCTCTAATTGTTATAATCACACTGGCATTTTAGCCTCCTCTCCCCTTTTTGAGCTGTGTCTATCACAAATCCCATTCCAATGTGGTATCACTTTACTGTGAAGGAGATTTAACTGCTGCGGAGGTGCAATAATTACTTCTCCTATTTACAACAAACAAGTCTTTCATCTGTCGGGTTAATACATGGATGGGTGTTGCTAGAAGTGGTGTTGTTGGATGTCAAGGCAGCCTATTTTCAATCACATCCAGCCTCCATCAGCAAGGTTGCCTCCTCACGTCACAGGAACACTGCCACCTACTGACTGCACTTACAAATGCACTGACTTACTCTACAAATGCAGAGATTGGAAATAAAACTTCAAATTTTCCCGAGCTAGGGCCTAATGGGGAGAATGATATTTTTATGACCGCACATATTTGCTAGTACTCCTCCAATACTGTGTCAAAAAAGAAGAAGACATAAATTCTGGAATATATCCTGCACACTTGTGCCCTAGGTTGAAATTTTGAGTGAAAATGTTTCTACATATTTTTGACCTGGAGCAAATTTCAAATCCTCCAGTCAAAAAATGATTGTCTGACCCCCACAGCGAAAACAGCAGAGGGCTTTCCCTTTCACTGTGATTGCAAATGCTCTTCCAGTGCTGTGGGGGGAATTCTATCACCCCAGGTTGTGGCAACATTTACTCGACTGGGCTGCAGCACAACAAAAAATAGAAACAGTTATCAGTGCAAAGCAGGAGCGGGAGGCACTCTGCCACCATCAATGGGGATAACCAAGCACATTTCCAGAGTGTGTATTTTAGCTGTGTTTGGGTGTAGCCCAACTTTTGTAATAATGAATAGGTTATTAGTAGGAGTGGAGGGTCAGTGATAGCCTCCTCTAAGACACATAAGTTGAACGAGAATGGGGAAGAGAGCAATTAAATCATTCCCCGAACAGCCTGGCATGACTCACGCCAGTGAGTCCATACGGAAGGGGGAAGGGAAAAGGAGACAGCGATCGACCGAGAGAGGTCTGTGATGAGCTCACATTTAAAGATAACATCTGAGAACAAGCCAAGGATGAGGCTGTGGTGAAGCCTCACACACTAATCCCTCAACACTGACCAAAGCCATGTCAGAGAGGAGGGGGGAGTTAGAAACTCCCTCTCTCATTCAACTCGGCCTCCTCTTAATGCTTCTTAAATTGGCGACCTACCACTGGCTATAAGAACCCTGAAAGAATGCAGCTCTGCACAAGGACATTGTACATCAACACCGGCACTCATCAAAAAGAGAATACAGGGGGGGGGGGTTCAGGAGCGAATGACAAGCTAGGTCAGCTGACGTCATCCAATGTCCTGACCGTCAGAGGTGAGATACCTCGAGCCAAAAGCGGATCACTGTGCACTTGGCTGTTTTTGATCTTGTGCTGCTCACAGCAAACAGTCTGCTCTGTTGTGTAGCTCACTGTTTGATCGCCTCTCCTCTGCTCGGCTCTTAACATGAAAAAAACATGCATTCTCTGGGAAGACAAGTGTAAGTAACCAGCTAGGTTGAGGATTGTTAACACAAGGGGGGCCGGGCTGCACCTTGTAGCCAGGGTCATGGCATCTTCTGAGATAAGGAGGGGATCTCACCACTCCCTTCTCCCGTTTGATAAAGAGGTGCTCAGGAGCTATAGAAGGCAGACTGGGAGATGTCAGGCGGTGGGGATTTACGCACTTCACTTTGTGTTTATGGGCCTCGGCTCTGTTTGAGTGCCTGCAAGACAGAGACGGGCAGTTTCACAGCCGACATGAAATAAACTCATTACAGCCTTCGTAAATGCTGGCAATGGGCCCTGCTCAGCAGCGAGGCTAGAGAAGGATGCCAGTGATATTCAAACTGCTCTCCAGTCCACTTTGAGGACTTTCCACAGCCCATCACTATCAGTGCCTCCACCCATCTTGATTTCCTTAGGTGTGAGTGGAATTGGTGCAGCTGGATTTGCACGCTAATACGTTATTTGTACAGTTTATTGATGCTAGTTAGGCAAATGAGCAAGGAAGATGAGGCGGTTACAATGTGGGCCGGGAGCAGACAGAAAATGGGAGGATCACAACTATTCTTGAAAATGTGTTTGAAGGGTGCTAGCAAGCTGTTGGTACATAAAATCTGTGTCAAGTCATGACTGAAATCATTCTTATCAGCTATACACAGACGAATTATATACACAAACAAGAAAATGTTTAGACAATTAAAATAATACAAACCGTTCCTTTATTGTAGGAGTGGAGGATCTGATATTAGATTGTAATCAGTCTTGGAGGTGTCCACAGTCATGGTGCCTTTATATTCATCTCACTTATGTTGTTGAGCTATAAACATTGAACATACTCAACATTTTTTCCCAGTTCAGCCATCACTTGTTTTCTAATTAAAAACTTTTTTTTAAAAATAAGGGTGAATTACATATTTTCCCTTTTGTGACATTACATCAACATTAAATCAATATTGTTGATGTTATGTCACAAAAGGGAAAATATGTAATTCACCCTTATTTTAAAAATGTTTTTTTTTTCATTATGAGTTCAAGTTTTTAAAAGAAGAAGAAGATCAACATTAAATCAATATCATCAATATGAACAAAATAGCTGGGCACTACATGCAGGATTTCAAAGAAATTAGAGATCAGTGAGATTAGTGTTCCTTTAATGAGCTGACTGAATCGGTACCTGATAGCAGGTCTTTTATTCGTGGCAGACCTCATGGAACACATAACTGCAATAACATTAATAATGACTACATGCAATCGTCTTTTCTTGGACGCTGATATTGCAGCGTGGTTCACTGGTCCACTGACTATGAATGCAACCAATCAAAATGGTCTGGTGTCTTCCTATTCATCTGTGAGTACACACAGAATGTTTAATTTATTGCTTTAATAGTTCAAAGTGCTGATGTGGGGATTGAAAGCATGAATTATAACTGAAATATTATACAAAAGTTTTAATGTGTTTTTATTACTTAAAATAACCATAATAGGTAAGGAGATATGCAAACTTAAAGAGCAGAGACAAAAATGAAGGCATGGAAAATCAGAAAAAAATTTACCAAAATGAATTGAAAACAGTTGTTGGAATGCACACAAGCAACAGATGCAAATATTTAGCTTCGGTTTGAACTTAACTATCAAAAAGTAACTAGGTGAACTAATGTGGATGTAACTGCTGTATTTGGAGACACCTAACTGGTGCTCCATTTAGAAATACGGATGTCACTTGTGGAGACAACCTCTCCTTATATGCTCATTTAAACTTCTCATCCTCTGTGCTTGTTATTCCTGTCCTGCAGCACCATTAGTGAGTCAACAAAAAGCTGACCTAGGCATCTGCAAGCACACACCGATTCAGAAAAACACATGTCCACTGAGCTAGGGATAATGTTCAAGTGATGGTGCCAAATTAGTCACTAGTTGCTGACCGGTCATATATTTGCGCTAACATTTCCTTATAGTGGAGCATAAATCCACAACAATTCCAAAAGACTCGAAGATTGACAAGATTGCAGGCAAAAAATGTGGTAAGATAGAGACAAGTTAGCCAAGCTGACTGCTGCTATTAAATACGAGTTTGAATTTGTCCATTCAGCAGGGTTTGAGCAGAAGTATGGTGTGTAGGGCCTTACTGAGGACACAAATGGACAGCAGAGAATTGGATAATGGTCAGTTTCTGCTGACATGAATAACTAATTCACCATTGGCTGACATGAAATCAAACTGATCTCATTTCAGTCCAACATTGACAATAAATACTTGAATTGACTTAACATTTTGAGATAACCCTTAACCAACCCTTAACCACTGAGATCCAGATAAATACTTTAAGTTTCACTGATATTTATGTTTGCTGTGTTTAATATGTTTGACATCATTTTAATCTACAGTAAAATTGTGACATGTCTGCACACGCAAAGAAAGGAGAGTTTGGGGAAATTAATATGCACATCTTTTTTTTTTTCTAATGACATTTAATTGAGTGAAATGCACTTGTCAATTAAAAGAGTTGAGTAGCATTTATTTAAATTAAAATAAAATTAATGCATATATCATAATGACCATTTCTGTTAATGTACAAAAGAGTGTGGTTTGGATATATAAACCAAGTAAATAGCAAACATTTTGAGATTAAATAATGGAACTGCACATGGCCATGCATTTCTCTTTATGCCGAAATCATTTTTCAATCATCTGTCACTCACACACACACACACACACACACACACACACACACACACACACACACACACACACACAAGTCCAGGTAGACCCACAGCATGATTCGGTAGTGTCAAAACTGTCGATCAATACAAAATTCAGTTTGTCCCTCCAGGGCAAAATTACTCCACATACTTAAAAAAAAACCCCAACTAATCATGCTGATGTCTGAAAGGATCAGTTCTGTCCATTTTAAGTTAGATCTTAAATAATGGTTATTTCATTTTATGCTGAAGTTTATTGACATAACAACTAGACCAAAACCTGTTCTGAAGAAGCTGATTGATTGTAGCAATTAGCAGACATATAATGCAATGGATCACCCTCGCCTTCCTCTGGGCTGTTGGGGGAGGGGCCGGAATTAACAAGCATCATCTGTATCTGTAGTATCATCTTAGATTTAATGCAAACAATATCCATGTGTACACACACACACACACACACACACCCCTCCTCCATATGCAATTTCCCGTAGAAACAGACACCCTAAGACCAGAGAACATATTGCTATTCCACACCTGTATGCCTCCTGACAGCGCCACGGCAACAGTCTGTCTGAGGAATTGGACATGAGACACTACAATGGAGATGGTGTTACAAAGCTGCTCTGGAGCAGAAAGGTTCCCATCAGCATAACAAGAAACAATAACGTAAACCTGCACAAACACACATGTGTACCTGGCTTTGTGTCCCCCCCCCCCCACACACACACACACACACACACACACACACACGTTTGTTCGTCTCAGACTGTCCATTAGCATTGATGAATTTGCTGGTGTCTCGCCCTAATTCGAGATTATATGTCCAATTCCTCACAAATCCTTACGTTTAATCCAGCCTTCACTTATAGATGTAATGATCCATGTTTTATATATTAGTTTGCTCCCAAAAAATAATGTGTAAAGGCTTTTTTTTTTTCAAAATTCAATGGCCTTATTTGAGTTTTAGTATCTGTGTTTTATAAGACAAAGCTCCGTATGTACAAGCAAACCCAGCTTTTTGCACAATAGGCAGAAATAATTGCACTCCATCTTGACCCATAATTGATACAATCACAAAAATATAAGTACGTACTGTATCTTACACTTTCTCTTTGTAAAAAAGAAGACAGTGGTGATAGTTCAGCAAAAACTCAGCAGCTTTTTTTTTTTTTTTACATAGCTGCTTGTTAAACACAAACTCACACACACATTTCAAGGGAACGCCTAAAACCCTGCGGAGACATACAACTGAAGGAAACAATAATATGATTTTAACAAATAAGGGAAACCAAGCATCACCACTGGAAGGAGAAATATTAGGCACCGCAGAGTAACCAGACTGCAGAGACACTAGGAATTAGGGCAAGAAAAAGAGGATCAGGCTTTTACAACACTGACCCCCGCTGTTGATGACTGTAACTGCAGCCCAACACTTTCTCATTCTGGGCATTCTGCCCCGCCTGAACGTGGAAGGATTGCACACAAAAGATCCATGTGCTCTTTTATTCCAATTATTTGTATGATGTATCCAACTCCAGTAAAAGTCTAAAGGGAGAGTCATCTTTTCATTTCATCCTGTCTGGGGCAGATGTCCATTCAGATAAAAACAGCATTCGGTAAACGTCGAGAGCGAGAGAGAGAGAGAGATGGGAGGGTGTGTATCTTAAACCCAGTTTGGGTTTGAAATTAGCAATCTGAAAAAGATTCTGTGTCTTGAGCAGACTTTACAAATAGCCCATGTGTGAAAAAGCCACAAAATGGATGAGATTAGGCAAGATTTAAAGCCATCTGCAGTGTAAAGAGGTCACTTTCAACATTAAGCTCTAAGCATAATCTCTTCCTTTCCCATTTTTTTTCTCGAGGAACTAATCATGGACAGTGGGTACCCTCATTCAGAGACAAATACAGGTAACGCAGATAGCATCCAGAGCCCTTGTCATGCCTATTTTTCACCAATAGCATAAATCAAGATGAGATTCACTAAGGGGGTTTCTTTTAGTCTTTTATTTACTCTTCTTGCCTCTTGTCTCTGCTCCCTCCGTCTTGCTTCCATAAATGTACGCCATCTAATATCCCGTCAATAACATGTTAATGGTATCTGGCAGTCAGATAACAGTCCTGGCTGAAGAAGAGCGGGCAGATAAGGGCAAGCCTTTGGCTTCCAAACATAGAGACAGAGTTTTTGATGAGGATGAAGACTTGGATGGAAATGGGAGGTGTGGACTGGGGGACCTGGATGAGGGTCACAAGGTCAGATCTCACTTGAAGAGGGCTTATTTCTGATAAAGGCAGGCCAGTGCAAACACTGGTCTTCATTATTAAAGAACTGCAAAAAGTTGATGAGAAAGGGGAAGAGTTTCTTCTCTCTGATAAGGCAGGTGCTTTATGTTGCCTCATGACATGCAATTTTCATCAGCGTCACTTTGCTGATTCATGAGTTTATGCATTAAGGTCAGGCAAAGGGCAGTTCGTCACCAGATGTGTGCTGTCTCAGTGACAGGGTTCCTGCCCAGACATCTCTGCCGTCTCTTTACCAAGACAACACCCAGGAGGTAGGTGTCTCCCTGTGTCAGCTGGCGCTTTGCTTCCTCAGCAAAGCAGTGGTGCTTTCCAAGCACAGATCATCATCCGTTCACCGCATTCATCTCAGCTCCTTCATCCCCCCTCCAGAAGTGCAATCTTGGCATATTAACCATATAAATTTTTTAGCAACCCCATAAGGCAGCATTTTTAGTACTTGTTGAAATAATCATGAGGTGCTTGTTGGTAATGCACTCGGTGACAATGAGCACACTGAGAGTAAAGGAAGAGCTCTGTGAGACAGAGGCGAGCCAACAGTGACAAGTCATTACGTATGCAATGCAGCGAAACCAATCTTTGTTGAGCCTGTCCTCAATTGTTTTTAAAAGGATACTTCACTGGACGCAATCAAATTAGCAAGACCATCACTGATATGGGGTAATAACCCTAAATTGAATTTCTGCACAGGCTAAAGTGTCCCCTCTCTGCAAAATCAATTGCTGTGAGGAGAAAAGGAGGACAGGAAGAGGGCATTCGTCCCTTTTAAAAAGGACAGCAGAGAAGCATGCATGAGTGGGCTGTTTTCACACCCTTCCCATAATGTGCGTCTGCTCACTGCTATGGGAGATGCTATCAGTCCAATTATGCTAATTAATTTGAATGAACGTACAGCTACAATCATCGAGTCAAATCTGGTCGGATTTCCATTTCTGCATTTGAGTGAATATAATTCACTTTCGTTGTTTGGATGAGGAAGGCTGCACACAGGAGGGGGCTGGCAGCCAAGTAGCTCTGCTAAGTGAACAGAGAGTATGACAACAGCAAGCAATTAGCTAGTCAGCCTCCTGTTAGCTCTGCGATTGGCCAACGCTGCTGTGTGCTGTGATGGAGTGAGCCCAGGACTGTAGTGTACTCAGTAGCTATCGTGGCTCTGGCATTAATGGATATATACATTGACATTTCATGCATTTAGCTGACATTTACAACCATTATGGATTATAATGAATGCAACAAAAATAACCCTACATTTTAAAGCTACCAGAAAGTTAAAGGGTCAGAGCTAGAATTGTCTGGTTCTGTGTCCTCAAGCGTTAAATACAAGCCTCTTCACGGATCCGATGATACAGCAGCACTGGGCTATGAGTATCATCAGGCAGAGGTTTCATCATATATCATCCAACAAATGAGTCAGAATACAGCTGGGAGCTACAGAGACAACATTACTGCATTGTGATGACAGTGTTGTTATGTAGTAAACTTGTGTTTTCTTTTCACAAATATTGCTCTTATGATAGGGAAGTTGTTGGCAGGGACCACAAAGCATATTGGTGTCTGCAGATATGGGTACTTGCTAGAGTTATTGACCAATGGCACGGTTGAATACAAGAAAGTCTCCAGCCGTTAATCCCGTCGAGGAATCCAGACACCCTGTGTTATATCAACATCATGCACATGAATAGCCACACATGTACTCATGTAATCACCCAAGTGGTTCTGTTGGGTTCTGTTCCCTATTGGGATAGGATAGGATGGCGGCGCGTGCACACGCAGCGGCTCCCCTCTCTCCCGCTAGAGCGGTTCTTATTTGTGTGTTTTTTTTAATGCCTGTGGGTCTGAGAGGACTCTGATTTCACCTGTTCTGTATGTCGTGCATATATGGTACGTTTGACAATAAAGTTGACTATGACTATAACCAAGTGTGTAAGGTTTATGTTTACGTAGTCAATAAATGCAAAACATGGCTGTGTATGAATCAAAGGCGACATAACTGACCTTTAATCAGACGCTCAGATAATTACTGGTGCCCTGCACTGGTTAAAATTAGATTGACTTTGCATTAATTATGATGCTGGAGTGTCATTAAGTATGTGCCACTGCACGCAATATTAGAATCGACACAGAATATAAATAAAGTAAGATTAAAACATGTCAGAATTGAAAATTAAGCTGTCAGAGTGGCTGGATCAACAAACCTCTACTGCCTCTAAAAGATGGGAAGAAGCTCATTTGCTTTGTCACAGCATAGCACAAGAAGTACACAACAATAAACACAAAATTGATGCTGGAGAGAGTGTTTTTGGTAGTTTTTGAAAATGTTATTACTCTATTATTAAGACTTTGCTAGGAATTTCTGAAGACATAATTCCTATGTATTCCCACCCTGTGCAACTGGGATACATATAATTCCTGAAAAAAAAAAAATATCCACCTGTTTAGCTTTAGCTTAATTCTTGTGTCACATTTCAATAAAATATAACACCCTAATTTGAAAAAAAAAAAAAAAAAACTCAAACAAATCTGTTTTTGCATTTTTTGTTTTGCATTTTTTGTTCTTTGTGTCATACGTTTGGAATATTGTTTAATTGAAAAAGTCAAACAGAAATTTAAGAATGTCTGCATTCCTCTTATGAGGTGGCTCATTCATCTTACGTTATTATAATATTGCAATAAATCACGTAAGCTCCATACAGCATATTTGCTTTATCATGTTTCATGTGCACAGTGTGGCATCAAACTAGACTCTGCTAATTCACTTTGTGCTCCAGTTAGCAGAAAGAGATGGAATCACTGTGTGAGCTACAATAGCCTATTACCCATGAGTTAAAGAGCTCCATCAGTCTCAGACACCTCTCCCTCCTCTTCCCTCCCAGTGAGAGGAGTGAGTTCGGCGGTGGAAGCCACACAGCTAGTAATGAGCAGGCCGCAGGCCCATTTGTGCTGGGAGAGAATAGGTCCCTAATGAACAACTGAAGACACTTAGGTCCAATAAGACACGATTGAAATGTGCCACTGACGGCCAATAGGAGGTTGTGTGAGCTCAACCTGAAATCTGTGGGTTTGGGAAACTACGCTGAGACCATATTAAGCATGAAGTCAAATCTTTTCATAGTTTCAGGCAAAGTGGTATTATCCATTATGAGATTTTAATTTACATTATGTCAGCCACACGCAGAAAAGGAAAAGGTTAGTGTTCAAATATATGCACTGTCAACCTCATTTTTGACAAGCCCAATTTCCTCTTTTTATTTACTGTGTCTAGAGACATTATCAAGCCCTACACATGCTGTTTGAATCTGTTTTATGAGGACAAAAACTTTTCTTGGAGCGTTTCTACTGAAGTAAAACTTGGAACTTGTGACTGCTCATTTGCTAAGTCAAAAACAAATCCTGCTTCTCTTTGTTTTGAAGATGACTTACATGCCACGCACTCTGTTTTAGAGTAAATGTCACTTTTGAGGAGCTCCAGTCTCTTCTCCTCGCCCGTCTGGTTAGGTCAAAGGTATTCAGTGTTGCAAGCTAAATACTATGAGGAACATGATCCTTGTAAACATACAAGGAATTATTGAAATAATTCTTACCCTGAAACAAACAATCTGTATAAATAAGAAAATGTTTTTTGTCTGCTCGTCTGGGTGAACTTTAACCACCAATGGTGGGCGCATTACTTTTTCAGAAGCCTCATTTGGACTGTTATTTTGCCCAGTGAAGCTTCTGAAGGAGACTTAATAGGGCCTGTGCTGCATGCTGTTTAAAAGAAAGTGGAATTTCCCTTTGCGGTGACTCAGATCTAACAGCGGGGTGAAGGCAGGGGCGACACCCACCCAGAGTTTGGACAGCCAGCGCTGCGTGCAGCAGGAGGGACAGCATGGTGTTCCAAGGCGGACTGGAACGCAGGTTGACTCCTTCAGGAACAGCGCTGCAGCGACAAAAAAACAAAAAAAAAACAAAGGACATGTGACAATGAGGATGGTAATAAAACCAACAAAGCAAAAGGAAGATGTGTGGATGGAGAGGTAATTAAGACCTGCTAGAGAAAAAGAATTATTTTCTCTGTCTTTGTTTGGGCTTAGCTCTATCTTTCAGAGGTGGGGGGGGAGACGCTCCATCATTGTTCAAGACTAAATGGAATTCTGAAGTCTACAGTCATTTAACATGATTTTGCAAATGTATCTGAGAGGCTGTCTTAAGTTTAGGTGTTTTTTATGGTCCTAAAAGCATTTTTGTTTCTGAGAGGGAGTGGAGTTGTGATGAAAAATGGGGACTTCAAGTCACTTCAAGTCAACCATGCATTCAATATGTATGTGGTTTACATGTCAGAGACTTTAGTCAATGTCAAAAAGTTTCATCTGTAATATGAAATGATTAAAAACTTTATCTGTATTGTTGAAATAAAATAAAGGTTTATATATTTCCTGTTTTACAGTGTATTATAATAATTTGGTAAAACAGCATCATGTAAACATGTTAAATGTCCTTTGGTGTGAATTGTGAAGACGATAAAATGCATGCATTATGTGCATGCATGGAAAAATAGGAAATGTGGAAAATTAATAGAAGAGGAGACGTCAAAACAAAAGAAGAGAAGACAGAGGTGACATTCTTCTTTTCAAGTGAAAGCCTCTGCATTCTTGAAGTTATTTGTAAAAAAGACATCCTGTGGTGGGAAAGAATGTGAACAATTATCTAGCAGCAGCAGCAGCAAACCATTCAGTCAGGAACAGATTGAGCCTGATGTCATCTTAGCAGACAGGAAAGGGCATGTGATTTTGTATCATTTCTGCTTCCTTACCTCATATCCACATGATCGGTTATTTATGGCCTCATGTCTGCTCATCCACCTCTGTTCCTCTTTTGATTTAACCCCCTGCACCCAAGTGCTCCCTGAGAGGATGTGTGTGAGTTGGATGAGGACTACCAGGATTGATAAAAACTAAATTACTTTAACTTTGTTTTCAAACCCCGTTTCCTATCCTATAAACTCACACAATCCAAGAACAATTAGGCTCGGTGGTAAAACTGACAAAATGATACCGCCACACTTTCAAATGAAGAACTGAAGATGCTTTAAATGCACCACATCTGTTGAATTAGCTGAATTTGGCAGAACAAAGTCCCATCTTATTCAGCTAAACAGAGATACAAGTTAATCAATTGTTTAGGAAGGGGGAAAAAATGATTAGAGGTCATCTCAAGTCAGGAAAGTAAAAAACTACAAATGCTGTTGCAGTTCGAACTTTTACAATACCATTTAGACAAACACGAAGTCACCTTTTGGAAATTTTGAGGATTAAAATGTCTGGTGTCTCAGCAGGATTTGAAAAAAAAGAAAACCTGTCCCTTCACTTATCTTCAGGCGACTCAGTTCTGTAAAGGTGTGTTTACAGGTCTCTATAAAATCGATCGGACAGCCGCAGCCGATTCGGACCGCCGCCGCCGCTGCACTGGTTAGGCCAGGAAAGTGGATCATTTCAGCCTACAACTCAGATCTTTATACTCTCTGCCTGTCACTGAATAGATCTGAAAATACTGCGGTTGTTTTTTTGTAAAAAGCACTGAATGGTTTCTGATCTGTCACAGCTCCTTCACCAAACCTACAGGTCGTCTAGGACGGTTCTGCTTTCTGTCAAAACTAAACTTGGAAAAGCCGCTTTTACGCTCCACGTATCTGGAACTGCAGGTCTGCAACGACCATCTGGTCTTTCAATTCACGACTGAAGGCCTTTTATTTAATCCATTATTACTCTTTCCTTTCACTGGACTGTAGCTGTTCACTGTTGCACTATTCTTTATTTCATCTCGCACGGACCATTTTTATGTCTATTTGAACACTTTATGTTGTACGCCCAAAATCTCTTTTATAAGTTATGTAAAGCAGTTTGATTAACCTTGTTGACATGTCATAACTTGTCTTGCTTTTAACTGCTTTAAAGATTTGGGATCCTGCACGAGGTACAGTATGTGGACACCTACATGTTTATTTCTGTCTATTATTAGACAGTTATATTTATGATCATAATGTTAAATGAAGCTATGTGACTGAAGGTGATGCTCAATTCCATCATTTACAGAATCTGTCTTGGGCTTGTTACAACTCTGAACATCAGGGGGCCTTTTAAATGTAACAGCCCACCAGCGAACATAAATGAAACCGTATGTTGGAGGAGCGGCGAGTCTTGAATCCCAACGGAAGACAACTTTGTGCTTACATACGTCAAACATAAAGAAATCAGTTTTAACTGGATGATGACTGGTGGGAGATCAACTGTCGTGTTTTGGTGTGAAAGGACTAGACACTAGAGTACTGTCAGCTGCAGTACCACGTCATGGTTTACCCCAACATTTTTTTTCAACGGCGATTTTTATGGCTTTAGCAGAAAGGATGTGGGCGAGAGTGCAGCTGCATCACGAGGTTTTCCACACCAGGATACTCTCCAGTCACTGTTGAAAAGCACCGGCCTGGCAAATCCCCACCAAATCGCCCAAATCAGTTACTCTCAGATGCTGGGAATGTGAGATGATAAAAAAAAAATCCATTCGATAACATGATGTGATGATAGAATTGCAGTAAATACAAATACTGTACTCGAATGAGCCCCTTTGAACGCTTCTCTTCATCCACGTTTCATTAAGTCTCTCGGTAGTCTGGCCCTCATTATAACAACTCAAAGAAACTCAACACCTACTCCAGCAAGAAGCAAAATAAAGTCACTTTTACAACCTCTTCCCATTTAATGAAAATCACATCAGTTAGTTTGATCAATACCTCCCCCAAAAAGCCTGCCCTTGAAAATTATTATTTCAAATAATAATTCTCAGATCAACATCAGTGTGAAAGCAAGACTTTTCTGATGTTCAGCACAAATCTGCTGTCAGTACAGTCTATTAAAAAGAGGGGAATGAGAACTCAATGGAGACGAGGCCAGTTACATCGCAGCCATCTCTTCCAAAAGGACCGGATCTCTGTAATTACACAGTATCTCTTAATTTTCCTGATGACAAACCTAAAATGTGCCGACACATCAAACCGCAGCCTGCCCCGTCTGTGCTGCGTAGACAGCAGGAAGCCATCAAACAGTCTCTTTACTGAAAGACTCAAGCATTTGACTGATCCCATGCCAGCATGAATGTTTTTTTTCTATTTTGCTCTTTTTTTATGAGTCAGCGTGTTGTTCATATACATTAAACTAAGGTATCAGTATTTATATCACCATCTTTTGCCATATACTGTAGAATCATTTGTTGACTTGAGCAGATTGCAGCTGAATCCCTTGATTATGAAACCCTGACATGACCTCTGTGTTCTAAAAATATATATTTTTAGATCATTTCGTAAAATCCAAACGCCACTTTCTCCTTCTTGGTTTTAATAATTTGTAAATCTTAAAACCTAGACAATGGTAGTTTTGCCAGCTGCCAAAGAACAAAAGAAGATGGCTGTGATTAAGACACAAAACTCAAGAAAATACAGACAAACCTGTGTCTAGCTCTCTGTAACTTCCATTGTCATCCATTGTTTTATTCAATCTAAGCCTTTAATCACGATCCAAGGCTGTGAATGGAAGGGACTAATAATGGAACAATGAAGCATTCTGAGGAAAGCGGACGTCTAACAGTTTGTCATCCAGGAGAGGCATGGACTCAGGAGTGAAAAGACAACGTTTTAATATCTGATAGACCCTGGGTTCAAATATCTCCGTGGCATATGGCAGGTTTCACTGTCACGCTCTTCAAACCATTTGGAAACATTTCAACTATTGATGATGGGAACATTTCCCACCTGGAAGATACCGGTCCCATCGAGGGTGAATGGTAGCCTTTCAAATCCATATGGTGGCAGCAGTGAGAAGTTAGTAAAGCGTGCTGAAAGACAACCGAGTTCACTTTATGCAGGGACAGATTCCCATTAGCAGCCAAGTCAATGAATCCATTAATTACACATCAGTTCATCAAACCGTACAAAGAAGAGCCCCATAAACCTCGAGGAAGTTTTATAGCTTAGGTATATGAAAGTTTTACTTGCAGCAGCCAAGTGTTCCTGTAACTAGTGATCCAGTAATTTATAGCTCAAATCAGGCCATGCTTCAGCAGCACTGTGGGAGTAATGGTATGAGATGGAAAAAGACTGTATATTCTTTTTATTTTACAAATAATTAAGGAGTGAGGCAGTGACAAATGTGATAGCATATATACCCTACGACTGTATGATCAGTAGGAATTGTGACACACATCCAACCTTTATATAAATGTAAATGTATATTTTAAAGAAATGTAACCTTTATCTCAGAGGAATTCACATCCCTGGCAAAAAATGCCTTGAAGCATAAGGTCAATATCATGCTACCACATCAGAAACCATTTCTAAAAAAAAAAAAATGTCTGAATATTAAATACTATTTCCTCCTACATCCCACAGGAAGCTAAACCTGTCAGCACAGCACAGCTGCATGATGGTGTGATAAGGGCAGCATAAGGCCAGTGAATAGCCCGTCTTACATTGCCTCCAAAAAATTCTTACGTTTTGACCATTTCAAGCAGCTGTTATATTTTCCACCCCACAGTTTTATCCTTGAAATTTGAATTAGAAATGATAAATCACATTTTCTTGCCATGAGTATCTACTGCTGATTGTGTGCCGTCATGACGATGCAGGACAACATTTTCAGCAGCCAAAATATCTGTAGGTGGGTGAGGGTGGGCAGGACTGTCCAAATAGCTGAAAAATCAACATGGGTTCAGAAAGGTAGTTATACGCTGACTAATTTGTAAGTCATTATTTATTAACTTAACTGCCATTACAACTCTAAATACAAATGTACTATTCCATAAAACTTACCCGAAACAATTAAAGGACATAAAAACAACACATAAGGGGAAAAAAAAATACTTGTACAGGTCATTTTGTGTTAAATCTCAATTATGTCAATTTTTTTAAAAATTAAAAGGAAAAATAAAAGGTCTGTCCGCTACAAATATTGGGCTCTTAAAAGTACTAGAAAATCGCTGAAAGTACATAGTATCTTGTTACTGTTGATTAAATAATAATAAAACATACAATATATTCAAATACGTATAGCTCCAAAATTTATCATCACTCGTGATCCCTGTATGTTTTTTATTTTATATACTGGTTTGATCCCCGAAGGGAAACTAAGAACGCACATTCTAGCTAATGATTCAAACGCATGCATACATACAGTATATATTAGTGAGTACAGGCCCCTGTAGCACACACACACATACACAAGGCGAGGGAGGTAGAGGGGGGGCAGCTCCTTCTTGGTGTGCCCCGAAAGAGCAATTTTTGTAAAGGGGGATGGCGCCTTGCTCAAGGGCGCCTCGGCAGTGCTCCGGAGGAGAGTTGACACCTCCCACTGTCAGTATGTTTTATGGACGACCATAGGACGACTCGCTCTACCGCCCACTCTACCAGAGCCACTGCCGCCCCCTTCAGTTTTGAATTCAGATTAGTTTATGGTAAACTTCTGCTCCTTATAATTTAGTCTTTGAGGAGAAAAAAGAAGAAAACACTTTGTAGGGACTCTCTACCAGCTTTTGAGCACATCCAACAACCACCACCACAGTCAGCTGGAATTTTGACGATTCACTACTCAGTAGGGTGGTATGTAGTATGTTGCATGTAACATACCTTCAGAGCAAAGGGAGATGAGGAGGAAGGAGTTGTTGGTGAGGGGCAGAGTTCTCATGAATATGCCTTTTTGCCTATTTATGCAGTTATATTAAGTCATCTGAAGTGGAGGCTGGACATCTGCATGTTGTAACTACCACAACTACAGGTCTGATACAAAATGAAAAAAATATGTCTGCGTTTTGAGTAAATCAGAAATACGATAAAGTGAATGGATGCGAGGCTACTGGAAACTCCACCAAAGATGGAGAATTCCGTTCAGTGCCTACAAATGTAACAAAACACATAATTGAAAACTTAACATCCACTGATGCGCTGATGACCCCCGACCTCCACCGCACCAACGTCTTCATTGAACATTTTCACATGTATGTAAATAGATTTGTGGTGGATGAGTCTGGGAATAAATAATTAACAGTCTTGCTGTACAGTTGTCCTTCTCGTTATGTTTGATCCCTTAGACATGCCTTGTTACCACCCCCCCACACACACTTTTTTTTTTGTCTTGAACGTGGTTCATCTTTCCTAAAATATTTCATCGCAACCATAACATCAGAGATAAGTCAGTGTTCCAAAAGAGTGGAGATGTATTAAAAGAAATGCGAGTCACGTGATCTCCACGACAGACACCGTTACTTTTAGGGCCCCATTAGACTAAAAGGTGCAATGTCGACGTTTGGACAGGTGGGGGCGCAAGTCCATCTGATTCAATGACTGCCTCAATGTATGAAACTACAGACAGTAGCTCAGCAGGCCTGTTTGGGTTTTAAAAATGGGGGAAAGTACGCACACATGGCAGAGAACAGAGTTCCTACTACGTGAACCACTTTTCTCTGTCCTGAGTTCACAGAATCCCTCCATTCCCAGTCAGCTGTTGTACGTCCTCAAAAAAAACACAAGTTAAAAGTAAACTTTTTTTTTTTTTTCATTAGCGTCTCATCATAACATAATAAATACGTGTGTTAACTTGTTTTGTCCTCAAACGGTAATTGTCTAGTTCTTACCATGTTAGGAGGACGAAAGTTGAAAACGCATCCAGCGGTGGGGACCCTTGTGTCACCAGTACAGCCGACGTGACTTTTTTTTATTTCCTCACAACAAAACACTCGTGTGTCCACAACTTACCATGTTATTTTCACGGCGAATAAAGCACCGGGGTGTCTTTTCTTTTCAATCCGTGGGTATGACACATTGATTGGGGATGGTTTTGTCCACAGACACCACTCCTTGCTCGCTTTGTCCAGCTGTGACGTCACATCCAGGGGGGGGGGTGGTCTCGACCCCCAGGTTAACCATTTGTGAACGCACCTTCACTTTCCTCGTTTCTGTGCCACATACTGTAGATTTCGTGTAAAATTAAAGTCTTTTTTCATATAGTTTTTACCCACTAGAAAGTTGATTTACATAAAATCTTTGCACAACAATGCCTTTTATATCTTATTTTAATGTCACCCCCCCCCCCTATTTATTTAAGCATATTTATTTTGCGGTACGTTTGTTGCAAATGCTAACTCAATAATGTTAGGGAAGATTTTTAGAAGCTGTTTTCCCGAAGGAAATACAGAAGAAATAAACAGTTCGTTGTTTTACGCGAAAAGACAAATTTGTCGGAACAAACGGTAAGACCACCAAGGGTTAAAAAAAATTCAGTGAGGCCGACTGGAAGTAAGAGCTTCTATGATTGGGCCAGGGGAAAATGACGTAGGGTAAACCACGTGACATAACCCGGAAGATATTCCGTCGTCGGTAAAAGGGTGAGCGTGCGTGATTTTCTGTGAAGAGTAGAAGCGTTTTAAACCGGATTCTTGTTAATTTTAGGAAGAAAAAGCAAAAGCATGATTGCATGCGTTAACATAGTGCAACATATAGTAGTTTCATTGATTACATTTTACCTTTATTACATCGACAAGCTAACAGCGAAGTAGAGTTGCTACAAACCGACAATACGATAAACAAAGGTTATGCTGTGATGCGTTTGCTTCAAGTTCCTCCTCTACAAAGGAACTGTTGTATTATTGTATTATTCTTATAACTTTACTCTTTGTAGTCATCGTATTCAAAAAAAATGCTCTAATAGATCTAAACCAGTGTTGTTGATGTGTTATAATTAAAACATAACATTAGTAGGTGATCGATCAAAGAAAGATCTGATCAGATGTATGTAGTAATATAAGTGACGTCACTGTCCATACCACCCTTTGAAGACTGTTTTGTTTGCATCAACATGTAGGCATGGCTTCTTCAGAATGGCAGTTGTCCTTGAAGCTGGTGGACCAGCCTAAATCCATCTTCCACTTCCCAGAAATGATGTCGGGGGATGTTTCACCTGGGGGGTACAGAGTTGCGACGTTGAAGCAGCTCGTCGCAGCTCAACTTCCTGATTCCCTCCCAGATCCAGAACTAATAGGTAGGTCATGATCTGTGAATTAAATGTTTCCATATCTGAGAAATAAATTAATAAATCACTCCTCTGTGTTAAGGTGTTTGTTGTTATATTCATGCATATCAGTGTTGTGTTTCCTTAAAATCTTCAGTCTCTTCTGGTATTTTATTTTAATCAGAGCTGGTCCACTGTGGGCGGAAACTTAAAGATGACCTAACGCTGGATGCCAGTGGAATTCAGTCGGGATCCACTATACACATACTCAAAAAGACCTGGCCAGAGCCAGAGAGCCGTCCAGGTTTGTGCGTTTCACACTTACATAAATAAAAGGCTTTACTTTAAATTAAAAGAAAATCTAAATTGTTTTGGGTTTTTTTCCCCCCTTCAGAGCCCGTGAACAGAGCAACTGCTGCCAGAGAGTTTAGGGTGTTTCATGCTGCGCTTCACTCTCTAAATTCTGCCTACAGAGACTCAGTGAGTAGAAAACACAAATGTGTAATATAAATATTTGTCTTTGAGCTTTATTTTCTATTAACTGTTAAAGATCATCTTATGATCTACACTCACCGGCCACTTTATGGTCTCCTGCTGCTGTAGCCCATCTGCCTCAAAGTTGGACGTACTGTGGTTCAGAGATGCTCTTCTGCCTACCTTGGTTGCAACGGGTGGTTATTTGAGTCACCGTTGCCTTTCTATCAGCTCGAACCAGTCTGACCGTTCTCCTCTGACCTCTGACATCAACAAGGCATTTCCGCCGAGATTGTCTTGACCATGTCTACATGCCTAAATGCACTGAGTTGCCGCCATGTGATTGGCTGATTAGAAATTAAGTGTTAACAAGCAGTTGGACAGGTGTACCTAATAAAGTGGCCGGTGAGTGTATATCGCTGTTGACAGTTTTTTTTTTATCGATCATCAGATATGACTTAATATGTAGATGCCACTATCTGAAATACCATTGAAATGACAACACTCTAAAAGCTCATTTTCTGGAGTATGTTCTACTAAAATCTTCAAATCATGTATACCTCCGCTTACATCGGTAATGGGTTCCAGGAGATGTGACGTAAGTCAACTGCAAATATGCAGTTAAAGCCAACGTATAACTTAGAATTACCAGTACTTAACTTGAAACGACGTAAGCCGGGGTATACCCGTATATCCTGATCTGTCTTGGAACTGTACAGCTGCCTGAAAAGCTGCTATATCCCTGTCCAGATGAAGTGGAGAGTGGGGTTTGTATAGAAAAGTGTGATTATCTGTTTTCTCCACACTTAGGTATATAAAATGCTGACAAATAAAGAATCTCTGGATCAGATCCTCGTGGCTACACCAGGCCTCAGGTCAGACCCAGTTGCCCTCGGTAAGACCTGCTGCATTTATTAAACACCCTCACATGTCATTGTGTCGTATGCGTTGATGAACGTGTAAACATTTTCCATCCCCTGTTGTCTTTATCAGGGGTGCTCCAGGACAAAGATCTCTTTGTGCAGTTTACAGACCCCAGCATGCTGGATGTGTGAGTGTTTTTGTTTGTTTGTTAACAGCTTCCCCGATGATGCAGAATCCCAAGAGTGAAATTTAACTTTGATTTAAATTTTTGTGTGTTCATAGATTGATCAGTTCTCACCCAGCACTCGTCAATGCGATCATACTGGTCCTCCATTCTGTGGCGGGCAGTATGCCCTCTCAGTCCAGTGCCAGCTCAACTCGCAATGTCTCTTCTAGTTCATATAGTGATATGCCAGGTAAGCAAGAAATTATTCAAGTAAAAACAAGCAGAATGGATGACAAGAGATTATTTCATCACTCTCTTACCCCAATTTATTTTATTTATGCATGTATGTATGTATTTATTTTTATGTGAAGAAGCTATTGGCATTAATAATTTGCAGTTTAAAAAAAGGATACTGTGTTCACACAGGCTTTCATGTACTGTAAGTTATGCAGCTATATTGTTGTTTACTCTGCTATTGCCTTTGCCTCATTATTGTTTATTGTTATTGGCATGTTCATCATCATTTTTTGTGACATTTTCATGACAAACATAGAAATAAGGATCTTTCTTCTGGCAGGGGGTTTCATGTTTGAAGGCATGTCTGATGACGAGGAGGATTTCCAGTCTGTGAGTCACTTTGTTGATTCTACAACTTAAGGTATCAGCTGTGAGAAGGTCAGTGATGCTACTTCTGTGTGTGCCCAAATGTGTGGAATAGGGGAGTCCAGCTGGTCCTTCTAACAGAACAGGAGGCTCGGCAGGAATGCGTCCAGTGTCTCTGAACCACAGTGGAGCTGCAGGCCCTCGACCAATAACGCAGAGCGAGCTGGCGACGGCTTTGGCTCTCGCCAGCACCCCTGAAAGCAGTGCAGTGACTCCAACAACTTCAAGCCAGGTGAGATGTGAGCAGGGCTTTGAACCGGTTCATGGAAGGAAAACGAAAACCGGAGACTGTTGGTATTTTGGCAGGAACGAAAACGGAACAGAAAACTTGATATTTTTTAATGTTCCGGAACAGAATCGGAACAGAACATAATTGTAAACCGGTTAATACCGGGGGGTTTTTTCGTTCTTGGAAGAAAATATATGACCTGATGTTTCACTTCCTGTCATTCACTGGAGGGATGAGAGCAGAGAGAAGTAGCGGCTCATTGTATAAAGAGACGCAGTCTCAATAACGGAGTTTATTCTGTACTTTAACCGGACACACGGCGCACATTATTGTCCGGTACATGGCTGCTAACGGAAGAGAAAAGGTGACTGTGGTTGAACTGTGTTAAACTATGTATTTAAATTTAAAAAAAATACAGCGACATTATTTTTTAAATGTTTTTATTTCTTTATTTTTTGATAAATCTGTGCTAAATCCTTCGGTCTCCATTGAACATCTCGGTGACGTCACTACCGCTGACCGTCTGGTTTCCGGGTGTCTGTCCGGTAATGATGCCGGCTTTAGAGAAACACATCGGACTAAAGTCTGAGCAGACACGTGTGTCTGACAGAAGCGGTGGTGTGTGTGTGTGGGGGGGGGGGGGCATGGAATCACAGATCAAGAGAGATGGAGAAGCGTGAAAAAAGCCCCCCGGTCTCTTTACGTGAACCGGAACTGATAGCCTGGAGTTTACATGTTGTGTCATAAGCGTGTTTCTTCGCTGACGTCATCGTCGGGGGTCTTCAGCCAATCAGATGTGGTTACCAGCATTCCTGCGTTCCAGTCCCGGTACCTCCCCTATACCGGTCCCTACCGGAGGTGTGCCGGACGGAGCCTCGCGTCCTGTTCTCTGATTGGTCCATCGCTGCCGGCGTACGTAGTGACGTCATACGTCCTGTGTCGGTGGACAATGGTCGATCTGGAGGAGCGCTGAGTAAAATCACACAAAAACATTTCTACACATTTCTGAACTCAGTGAACACATGAGACGCTTCATGATAAAAGGAGCAGCGCTGATTTTTGAGAATTTTTAAGGCTTTTAAGCGCGTCTAATGGTGTGGAAAATACGGCACCTACATATTTATATTTACAAGGAACGTTATTAACCGGTTCAGGAACTTTTTTTTTCTTTTTTCTAAACGGTTCAGGAACATCAGTTTATGGGTGTAACACAAAACCGGAAACGTTATAATTCCGTTGGTAAAACATTCTGGTTCAAAGCCCTGGATGTGAGATTTATCATGTGAAACACATTACAATTTGTACTTGTAAACAAACTTTACTATATTACCACAGACAAATACCGGAATCCTTTTGTTTTTGTCCTGTCTTTCTCTCTGATTTAGGCCGACCCTTCCGGTAGCGTGGCCCCAGGGCCAGCAGGGACTCCAGTCAGCAACGACCTCTTTAGCCAGGCTCTGCAGCAGGCTCTGCAAGCCTCCAACATGTCTGCTCTACAGGTGAACTCCGATGACATCAAGTATATTCAGTTCAAAGGGAGAAGTATTAGATTTTACATTAATATAATGAACAGAAACTGGTCTTTATATATATATTTTTTTTTTTTTTTTTTTTTGCTTCAGTGTAGGACGTATGCTGTGGCTGTAAAGTTGTATATAAACTGAGCTAAAACTAAACAGGAATAAAAATGGTTCATGCCTTAGACTGTGGTGAATTTGTTTGGTCTTTCGATAAAAGAATCGTTCGGTGAATGTCTTTTTGTTTTTTTGTTTTTCAGGGACGCTGGCAGTCCCAGATGCAGCAACTCAGGGACATGGGGATCCAGGATGAGGAGCTGCTGCTGAGGGTGCTCCAGGCCACAGATGGTGACATCCAGGCTGCTCTGGAGCTCATTTTTGCTGGAGGCTCAGGACTCTGAGCCCAGACCCCATGGACAAAAGTTTTTTTGTTTTGTTTTTTAGAGAGAGAAAAAGAAAAAGCTTGTTGTGCTGTCAGAAATTGCTAAGTTAATGGCTTTGTATATGAAAAATACATTAAAAACATGTTGTCTATTTACATACTTGACAATTTCAACCTAGTGCCGTAAAGGTCACAACAATAAATTTAGCCATGCTTACCTCATCAACTGCTATGCCTGTCTTCTGTTTATATAATAAGGTGACTTTGGATGTAAATGTCCAAATTCTCTCCTTACTGTGTTGTGTTCAAGCTGAAAATCAACATGAGGATTGGCAGATTTACTCTTTCCTGTTTGTGGAAAATGATACGATTATTTACAACTATAATAAGTATTTGGTTGCAGGATAAAAATATTCTGTATTCATGCTTCAAAGCCTAGGTTCTTCCCTTCTTTTTCCACCAGGTGGCAGTGCTGTAATTCAAACCAGCTAGTTTTCTCGTATTCCTGTCTTTCATTAAAGTCATGTTCTTGATCTGCCCTCAAATGTGTTTGAGATTTAATTTTTCAATGAAAAGCAATATGTTTGGATTAGGTGTTTTCTTAGCATCCACATAATATTGCTGTGCTTGTCAGAACATCATTACCATTAGCTGAGCCCCCCTTCTTTTCACTAAGCCTTATTACAGAGGGAGACATTTGCTTTGTCTCACTGTTTCCCATCGGGGTATTTTAGCGGAGGACATATTGTGTGCTACCTACCGCTCACCATCTACAGTAATTGCCCTGCTTAGTTTTATGACCACATCTGTGAATGTGACAGCTCAATCAGAGTATTGCCCTTTCATGAGCACAGCACCCAAGCAGTGCTTTGTGTCTGTCTCCATTACCATTTCATATGCATGCACACCTGTGGGCAATTTACACCTCCAAATGCCTCCAAGGGTATCTTAAAAACAAAGCATTTCCGCAATGCTGAAACATAGTCAACAAAACAACAGTAAATAAAAGTTTTATTCTGGGAAAATAAACATGCATATGTGCGTTATAGAAAAGATGAACAACTGCATTTTCATTAACCCTTGCTTCACTGCTTTTCTGTTGCTGGTAAGCTGTAAAGTCAGATGCAGTATGTGTTGTCCCTTAGTTGGAGAATCTTGTAAACTTGTTATAGAGAGTTGATGATGTGTGAAATACCCTCACATGTAATAGAAAAGCTTCTCTCACATGTATATCCGTCTTGTCAGCTGTGAACAGTTGAGACTATGTATTTTCTGCAGAACCTGTCTGATGAATCCCTCTATGTCCAGCTATATGTCACAAGAGAACTAAAAATAGAATGCACAATATGTACTGATATATACTATATGGTATTGTTTGCACTTGTCGACCGTCTCCATCACCTCTACACCAGTCTAGGGGATTCCGAAAGTAAATAAAGAATAAAGTGAGGGATGACGGCTGCAATTCCACACACAAGATCTTTTTTTTATGAGGACTGCACCCGCTGGTGACAACTGAAGTGACAACAAGTGAACCAATCACCAATTTTGAGGCTCTTACAGGCAGCAGGAATGATGGGAAACATTGTTTCTTCCTGTGTGTGTCTATTCTACCACTTGAATCACTCCAGTTGCTTTTGATTGGGTTATGTTCCAGCCAACCCATTGCGTGGTGCTTCAACCCATGGCTGAAGAGTCCTTTGAATACCTGCAAAAAGGCCACATTATTCCTCGAGAGTATGCTAGACTTTTTCTTTGCGTCCTTTCAATCTTGCACTGACACAACACAACAGAGGATGTGTATCTGTGCAAAAGCACTTCGAAGCAGGAAAAGGAAATGACTTTTACAGCTGGGAAGATGAATCAAGCCCGGAGCTTTGGAGCTGGCACAAATACACCCAATTACTCCCACAGTGACTGGGGATTCAGGTAATGAGCACGGTTTTGCTCCATGTCATTATAGGAAATATGCTAAGCCAATAGAAATCGGCAATGCCAGACCTCTTGAAATGGTGTAAAAGCCCCTCTAATCAAGCTATCACAGACAAATAGAACAATAGTCATTCTATTCTCTTGAAATCCTCTGACGTGTCTGAGGAGGAAAGGACAGAATTGTTTTAATGCCACCCCATCCACTTTTGTCTTACTGAAAGGAGGCAACCCACGTTATTAACATAAGGTCTGTTACCTGAGATTGCTTTCTGCCCCTGTGTGCTGGAGTGGAATATGAAATGAGGTTTTGATGGACACAAGACCATTTCATCCACTTGTGGGCCATTCACTCCTTTCAAGCCACGCTTTTATTCTTCCCCTCTTCTTTTTCCAGCGTTCAACAAAACCGTCTTTGATGCATTTCATCCCAGGTGCATTAACCCGCCTCTCTGGAGACAGAGCTGCAGGGGGAGAGGCAAGAATTATGCACAAACCACAAGAATGGAAACTTAAAATAGCAACTTCACTCCTTGTTTTGTTGTGGATTTGAGTGAGTCAAAGGGTAGAAAATCAACTTCCAAATCAAAAGTAATACTTAAAATTCTTGTTTGTGATCTGTGTAGAAAATTGCGTGATCTCTTTTTTTTGCTTATTTTTCCACATTTCTGATCCTTGCAAAGAAAAATATCTGAATCTGTTTTCATCCTCCTAATAATGTGCCTGCAAAGTCATGCTGGTCTTCTGACAGTTGCTTTCAAGCTTTTCCTTCAAGTCCAATTATCTTTATTTAACAGAGATATATAACAACATTCTACAACCTACACAGACAAGTGTAGCTAGATGTACAGTATGTTTCATTGTCAGAGCTGTAGAGATAAAGTCCACACTGTCTGGATGTCACTTGTTAAAAAAAAAAAAATCATTCCTCAGGTGTGTGTATTTCAAACTTTCAAAAATCAAATAACACGAAACACTAGAAGTGGTCACTTATTATTTTGAACTCCCAACCTGCGTCCTAGAGTGCCAAATATTTTAATTCTGACTCAGTATAAAACCTCTTTTTATGTCACAAAGCAATAGTTCTGACAGAAAGGCTGCAGGAAAAAGGTAATTGCTGTTACATTTACAAGTAGCTGCAACCCCACAAAAGGTGAGATAGCTTATAATGGTGTCTACGCTTTAAAAGATACAGTAAGAGTTAAAAAGAAAGATAATCAACTAAACTGCAAATATATTCTTGCAAATAGGTCATTATAAATTTTAGTTTTTAGGTGCCTTTCTCAGCACACAAGGTGTATCAGGTTTATCTGAACTTTAGTGCAGATAAAAAGAACTTTCATAAATACATGTTCTTTTAAACTTTGTCAAGAGTAAGCAAGAAATATGATTACTAGAAGAAGGGAAGTTAGAAATATAAACCTGGAATTTATAGAAAAATGCCACTGCTGTTAGAAGGAGCTTTAAAAATACAACAGGGCTGTGCAACAAAATGAATCAATAGAGGACATCAAGTGCTGGAGTACTAGCTTGATAATGGCTCCAGCTTTCTGTCCTTGACTCACACAATGGATGCTCTTCACAATTTATCGAAGGATTTCACCATGGTAACTGAAAACGGTAGCAACAAGGAAGCACGTGTTCTTCTGCTAAATAGTCCCATTTGCTTTATTCAAGGTGTGTATGTACGAAAATGAAAAAAAACAAAAAAAACTTGCGTAACATCAATCACACACAAACTGATAAACCCAATCTTTTTTATTTTGAACCTTGATGCCTCTATGTCCCCGTACAATACATTCAGTATTTACATTTGGCCATGAGGGACTGATCAGAGATATTTCATAGTAGTGCATACATACGTGGCAAGAAAATGTACACAAAGGAAACTCATACATGCCGTTCTACCACAGTAAAGTGACACACAAGATACACACAGGGCACGTCAATAGCTGATGGTCGCTTACATCAGTTCATTCTCACTCACATCCACACAAACACTGTTTCATGCATGCACAATAGTGTGCACACATGCACATTTTAAGACACTTCTGAGGGAGAAGGGATCTTTCATGATGTCATGATAGAAATATACGTATGTGAAAAGTGTCACTATCAGAAGACGTTCCCTCCGACTCCCCCTTATTCCCATTTCCCTTTTTTTCCCCCAAAGCTAATGTCTCTTTCCAGGCAGTGAGGTCATCCTACACAGGCTCCTTCCTGTAATCGAGTAATACTCATAGGCAGTAGTAACTAAAGCCTCTACTGTCAACATTTGATCTCTTTGAGAGGGAACATTTTGAACATAAAAGATATATATCACTCAAATAGTTTATTTCAATTGCATTTCTTCTCATGATATCCTCTCTCAAGGAAATACATAGGTCCACTTTGACAATATACTATTTCTTAATAAAGCTGCTCAGGTTGTCTCACATGTACAGACACCCTCATATAATTTATCGGAAAATTTACTTACTGAACTAACAAAATAAACACCTGTATAAGTCCAAACTTTCTATCTTCTCGCTCGGCTGATTATCCCTCTACGTGTGCACCGTCACATTTACTATAAACATTCAACAGAGGCACACAGATGTTTCCCCATTCAGGTACTGCAGTATATCGTTGCATAGCATGCAGCACAGATTGCCTAAATGTATATAACTTTGTGGATATGGTGGTACTGCTTACTAAATTCCTAGTGTCAGTCATTTTCAGATTTTAACAAAGCCCATATATCACGCTCATAAAATTCTCAAAATTGGTTTTGCGCTGAAGTCAACAGAATTTTTCCAACACCTAAGAATCAAATGTTTCCTCTAAGCAGTTTGATCATAGACATTTAGGCACTCCAATTAGTGTAAGTTCTTTTTGTGGAGACTTCTGGTGAATCAGATTCTTAATGTTGTAATTGGTCAGTGACATTTTATGCGGTGGGTTGAGATATTAGTGGGTCTACAACAATGAAGAAATCAAATACAGTTGGATAAGTAAGTGGGAAGAGAACTGAAAACTATTGAGACATTGGTCAGAATTATCTTCATTTGAGGGGAAAAAGGCCCTGAAAATCAGTCGCCAATTGTACCAACATGAAAAAAACCACAAGGGAATTCAGAAAGTCTGTTCACACTTATTCTCAAACTCAATTCAACTCTAATTCACACATTTGTACATCTGGTAGCGATTGGAAGATGATAGAGGAATTTAAATGAAAAGTGAAAGTATGGCAGGTTGTAGTTAAGGGCTTATCAGATTCAAGCAGGCTGCAGTGTGATTGGTCCAGGGTGGCAGGGAATATGAAATCATCTCTCCCACTAGGCTTGACAATCCCATTGGTCGGGAGACACCTTGATTTGTGTCCCACAGTCAGGCCACAGAGGCAAACGAATATTTCAGAGAATGTAAAAGAAAACTGCAAAGCACCACAGTAAGACAGGCTAGAGTAGTCCAAAAGAACATGATCACATCAGCACAGGACAAAGAGGGCGAGGGCATTGAGGGGATATCAGGAAGGGGCGACACATCAGTAATAATTACCCCAGAATAAATTACAGTCACAGAACAACCATTAGGAGGGGAAGTGAAAACTGGCCGATTTAGCAGACTGATTTGACCCATGCATTATAAGGCATCAACCTAACCTTTGTTACTGACATCACATAGTATTATATTGGAGACTATACACACATGTTGATCTGAAAAATCTGCTTGTGTTTTCATGGGGGAAAAACAAAATAAAAACAGATTCTTTAAACTAATTATACAATTTTAAGAGAACTGAGAAAGTCAAAGGGAGGGCAGGTCAATTTCTGCATTCCCATTGTACCTATTGATCTGCAGATGGGCAAATGAAATTGATTTTCTGAGGTAGACAATGCAGTTATATTTCACTCGTGATGCAAAGCCATTCTAAAATGGGATCGCAAAGCTAATGTGGTCCACTTGGAAGGGCTCTGGTCTCCAGTCTTAGCCAATTGAACCTGTGTCGGAAGGGTTGACCCATCCATCATGCTTTTCTACCTGTCCCACCACTATGGCACTTACATTGTCATTTGTGTGATACACCCACACAGTGATGGATAGCAGACAGCATGGGCTACGACAAGAAAGAGAGATCAGACTGCAATGTTCACAGGCCGGTTATTTTCTGTGCAGCTGGGGACACACTATTCATACAAGACCAGCATATTCAATATCCTGCCTGCTGTATGAGGCCCATGTGGGCAATATCTTTCAACATGACTCAAATATTGGTTACCTAAAAAAACTAATACAATTTTGAAGTCCCCTCACAAACTATTATAGTATCAACAGAGCAGAACTGAATGAGTAAAACATAGAAAATTTCATGATGTGCACTCATAGGAAAAAAGAAAAACATTTGATGAGAAAATGTACACCCCAGTGACAAATGTTACAGTGTTGTAGCTCTATTTGTGTTAAGTGCTATGGGAAACCAAGAAACAATGAAATGTTCATCAGATAGTCACTCTGCCATGTAATGAAGTGGGTGTCTGTCATAAATAAAATAAAATAATAAAGACTTCTGCAACATTGAGTCTGTTTGTATTAGATGTATGAGGCCTTAAAAACAGTTCCGTAATCTGTCGGCCGGTGAGGTGAGTCAGGATCAGCAGTTTTGAGATGCCACTGTTCATCTTCCCTTACTGGGCTCCGTCCAGAGGTCCAGAATCATGGTGCAACAGGTTGACCCCATGAGAACTGCAGGGGCTGGAACCTGCAGGTGACCCAGAGCACTATAGTGTCCTGATGGCTACTGGGTAGAGCAGGGACATGTGTTCCGCACCCTTGATGGGCAGCTTGCGACTGGAATAGAAATGGATTATCTCAGGCACGCTGTCAAAAGGGCAGCTGTTCTGACCCAGGATGTACTTGTTCTCCTTCGTTCGTGACAGCTTCATGTGCATGAAGCCCTGGCTGCTCCTGGGGATAGAAGAACACAAAAGAGAGGGACAGCAAACACGTTATTAGTTTCATAAAAATCTAAGTCAGAGAGCAATCTAAATAACATTTCTAAAAACAACAAATTCCATCTTTAAAAGCAAATGAAATGAAATTAAGCTAAATCCCTGAAGTAGAATAAGGTCAAACATACACAAAGCTTAGAGCCACGGTAATGGTTATGAACAAAATTATGTTATTCCCATGACTCTATTATGAGTCAAATAAAGAACCCTCCTGTAAACCAAACGGGAAAGATTTTGACAAGCTTTTTGGTTTTAGAGTGAGAGTCATGTCCCTAGAATGGCTACAAAGTGATTGGAAAAAACATGTGAAGCCTCTCCAGATCACGCTGCTGCATGGCTTGTTTCACGTTTACTCCCACAACAGTTGTTCCATACAGTAACTGACAGCGTTTTGAAAGCTGGATTATCTGTGATCACTTTGGAGGCGTCTAGGGAGGAGACAAAAAAGGCAGGTTGCTTAAAGAAGCAGGTTTCACATGCAGAGCATAGTGTGAGGCTAATTAACCCCAGGATAATCACTTAAGCTACAGCAATAAATGCACAGAAAACTAAAGCTCCCTGCATGCTCCAGGAGCCTTCGATCAATGCATTTTACAGCTTGCTAGTAATGTTGAGCATTAACATAGAAAATGACCGCTTCTGGAGTGAGGTGATGCAACAGTAGCTTTAACAAGGAGCTGATACAAAAACTAACGGTCCCTACAGTGGACTATAAACATAACGTTTTCATAATTTGTCTTCATGAAGATTCATTAGCATAATAGTTTTTACAAAGAGCAGTAATTGCTTCCATGAAGTTATGATTGCCATGGGCCAAAACAGCATGTAGTGACTTACATCAAGTGGACATTAGTCGTCATAATAATGTGAACCCTTTCTTTGCAGCTCACTAAACTCCCGTTTTTTCCCCCCATTCTATTCATGTTGTTATATTTTACATCATCTAACACTTAACCCTATTAAGGAAAATGGTAAGTGGAATAATAGTGAATAGACAGGTTTCAATAACTACTCAGAGAATCAAGAAGAAAAAGTTCAAGGAGGATCTTTTCTCACAATCTCTGACACTGACAAATAGTGCAATAAAATAAATACATTAATCCCATGACAGCTTAGACATCGTAATGTGACTGCTTGTAGATGAAAACTGAATCTTAGAATTATAATTCATATAGGTATCATTATTAAATTAATAGTTTTCAAGAAAGTCTGTATTTTAATGAGGAAATGTTCATGATCTAAAAATAATTGGGACTAATTCAAGAACATTACTTAGGTCTAGATCAAACGCTCATGAACCATAGACTTTATGGCGATGTCACTGTTTAATTTTGGTCCGAGTTTTGTCTGGAATTATCCATGAAGTTGTTCCTTGGATCATACCCTATGAGTAGAAATTCATTGAAAATCAGTGGTGTGCTTGTGGACAAGCAAAAAAACACAATACTGTTGACAATGCAGTATATGAGGCCATTGGAAAGGAATAATAATAAGGCACACATATGTGGTACACATTTATATTTGTTGAGGAAGGACGGTCAAGAGTGTTTGAGGTCTACAACGTTCATCGCATGCCTGTTTCCTGATTACTTCAAGTGTAATCACGAAATAGGCATGTTTAACAACAACATGGGGCATGTTTAACAAAAATACATACAGTGTTATCTAGATTAATGAATATATATTCCCAGTGAAAAAATACGAACACTCTGGGGACGTACTCATTATCTCTGATGAACAGGCTCAGGCTCAGGCTTCAGTGACTTGAAACATGGAGCAGGTCCATTTGTTACTTATCTTATAATTGCATGTGTAAAGCCTGCAGATGTGTGCGCTCCCTGATGACAGAATATCTCCAGGCATAGAGATAACACTAAAGCAGAGAAAAAGCTAAAAATGTACAGGGTTCAACATGAGGACACCCATGTACAATATGCATAGATTCAAACTGATGAATGGTGAATCTTCAGGCTTGATTTATACCAATCTTTTTTAATGTTTCTGTAATTATTACTGTTATTTATTACTACTAGAAAATAAGATAAACAAACACAGATGTGTGGCAGGTGACAGAGACCATGTCAAACTGAAATGCTAATAAATAATTTAATAGATAAGCTGTGGTGCATCTATAAAGAAAAAAAAAAGTCATAGGCATGCCAAGCTATAAAAGTCAAGTCAACACAGCTACCCGACGTCTTCATTACCATGCCTCTGGCCTTGATATTTGAGCCTGTTATTAAAAGTTTCATCATGATTTCAGGACAGCAGGACAACTTTCCCTGGGCGCAGGTCTCTAGAATTCTACCATTCTGCACAAAAAGGGCCAGGAGAGCTGACTTTAAGAAAAGAAATCTCTCTGCAACATGTATTTAATGAATCTTCACATGGAGCTGGGAGCCAGGTGTTACACAGAGCCACACTTAAAAGGGCAAACACATCAATAGCATTTTTTTAAAAAAAATTCTCAACTGATTTTCCAATTGGCGTTCAGGGCTTCTTATTGCTTTACAGTCCGTAAGAGACTGAACCCAGGACAACATGGCAATAGATGAAAATGAATATGCAGATATTTTTGATGAGACAGGTCATTTTGGTGCGATCATATCACTGTTTGAGGTCTTCTATTGTCTAATCGGGATTAATCTCACTGGGGAGGTCTCCTGTCCTCTTTATTAAGGTTTATGACTTTGATTGGAGCCCAGAGCAGGAAGAGCCTGACAGCAATCACAGCTTATCTGCACTTTTTACATATTGGATCGCCCCATGAACGCTCTCAGCATTATAAAATCTATGGCAGCAGAGATGGCAAAGTCATCTGCACAAAGATAATAATCCTTGGCTGGAGGAATGACCTTCTGATGCTTTATGGGGCATCAGATTGTGTTAGTGCCTATTATTTCATATGAGTGAATGAGTTCAGTTGTCATACAACAATCCATTCAGCAAAGTTCAGGCAGGCTAAGAGTTTGAAGAAACTGAATACGTCATCAATTTTCAGTCTCTTTGACAGAGCTTCAGCTAGAATATGAGTTTCAGGCTGTATGAACGCTTTAGGTTACATACGCTCCAAAAGTCTTCTTTTTTTTTTTTTTTGTCGAAACAAGAATATACAAGGACACAGATGAAAGAAGAAAAAAACTTTTATGTTCAAAAGTGCTTAAAAATGTGAAAATAATAAAAACTTATGGAAGCAACTTCGTGACACAGGCCTTTCACCTGCTGTTTTAGGTTAAGTTTTATAGTTATTTTCTATCCTCTGTAGAAACGAGCAAGGGTAACTCCACATGTTCCCTTATTATCAAGACATGAGGTCAACTGGCAAGACTGTTTGGTTGCTTTCTTTTTTGGTTATCTATTTAGCTTTTGGCATTCGGGCATCGAAGCAGATTTCTCGTTGGTTAGATTTATTTTCTTTCACTGACAACTGCTTTGCTTAGCCAGAGGAAGCATGCAGTGGTCAGTGAGATATATGATGGAGCTGTACGTTGAAAGACTTTGATTTGTTTTGGAAACTGGAAATGATTTTTCTCTGCAGAGAGAAAAAAGAGGAAGAAAGAAAGGAAGGGATGAGAGACAGGTGAACATAAAACGGGGGGGGGGGGTTTACATGGGCCAAACATGCTGGAAATGTTTTTGGTCAGGCCATCAAGCTCTGAGGCTGGAGGGCTGTGCAATTCGGTTATAAATAATGCAATACACGCACATGCCACCTCATGGCCTTATACATTTTGCAGCAACCTAAGACATGGAGGGTCTTCACCTCAGGTTTCCACTCATGTTCAGTGGCAGCAGGGGACACGGGTTTGGGGTGAGTGGACCGATCTCAAGTTAACCCTGTCTCCACTGGGGTTGAACCTGTCGTTTCTGAGAGTCAGCCAGCTGACTGATCCCTCAGCTTCATCTGATTGATGCCAAAGGCACAACATCCAGCAGTCTGTGACAGGAGCCAACGACCACAGATGAATATGCCACAATCTACACACACACACACACACCCACACCCACACCCACACACACACACACACACTAAACATGTCATCAGCTCTGATAAGTGGAGCCCATTAATCAGGTGGATAGCTACATGATGTGATTAGCAGAGACGCATGATTGTTAACCAGAAGGTTAAAACATTTTTCCTCAGAGCAGTGGATTGAATTTATAGAGCGATAGTTTAGTCTATCAAGAACTCAGATCACTTTACAGTACATGCGTACAAGGTAGTATCCAAAGCAAAGCTACAGCAGAGCAGAGGCCTTAGAGTGCAACAGTGATTCAGTATCTTGTCAAAAAACACTCTAGCAGGTAGTTTTTGGATCCAATATCCCATGTTTTTTTTGTTTTTTTTCTGAATGTGCGTTTAGAAGTGTGAGTGGTGGCTTGAGCTGTTAAAAGCTTCTAGTGTTTGGTCACTAGAGAAAAACAGCATAAATACAAGTCACTTTTTGGAGCTTTCTGGTATTCCTCTGACAAAATGTTATACATTCAACTAATTTAGCAAATATAATTTTGGATGGATTAAATCTCATGCACTAAGCAATGCCCATTTTCATTTACATTTATACTATTTGACTTACAAGTTTTAGAGCGGATGAAACAGTCACGCTTTTTATCAAACACACAAATGCTGAAAATGCACACTCGAATAAACAAGCACCCCCATGAATGAAAGCACACACACACACACACACACACACACACACACACACACACACACACACACACACACACACACACACACACACACACACACACTTTGGGCTGGACATTAAACCAACCCCACTATAAGAAGCACATTCCCATCAGAAGAATGGGAAGCGATTGCAAAACCACTATGAAATGTCAGATGACACTAAACCAATCAGAGTGGCTCTTCAGAATCCCCTGCTGGGCATCAAGAAGATCAGAGGGCACTGATGAAGGGTTCTGTTAAACTGAGGTGGGGGCACATCAGCACATCAACTGCTAATGGTGTCAAGAGGGTCACCAGGAGGAAGCGAAGGACAAAGTAAGGGCAGAATGTTGGCAGGACACCGAGGTCTGAAAGGTGAAAATTGTTACCATAATAAAAACAGAATCAGCGGAGTACTGGGGCACGGACGTACATGAACCTTCATGGACATGGCATTGTGTGTGTATTTCAATCCCTGTGTATGTGTGTGTGTGTGTGTGTGGTGTGTGTGTGTGTGTGTGTGTGTGTGTGTGTGTGTGCGCGTGTGTGAAAGCAACCTCTAAAAATCTAAAGTGAGTTTAAACTACAGAAATCTAATAAACTACAGTATACAGTATATTCAGCATCCATAAGTACAACCAGATTTGCAAACGTGCAAAAACAACCCTACGTTTATGTTAAAAACTGCAAGTACATCGAGATCTGCAGATGGTTGGAAAAATATTTGAACATGCACATCTAATAGAACTATAAATGTGTGCACAAAAGTGTAAAGACCTGAAATGATAATAATGCCTGCAACGGATTTTGAAAGAATGTTCCTCCTAGCTATGGAAGTAAATACGAGTCATTAGTTAAAAATGCAAACAGGCGTCTCACATAGGCCTGAGGTACACCGATTATCTCCATATATGTAAATCACTGTGCACTCTTTTCTACAAGAGAGCAGCAAAAGTTGTTTGCAGACAGTCTGAGAAGTCCAGCTGAGTTCCACCTTTCAATGTATCTGTATTATAGACCCTTAGAATCTCAAAATAACTAATTAATCTGACAGTCTAAAAGTCAGATTAAGTAGTTTAACACTTGTCAAACATGTTGCAATCTTTAAAACTACACAACTCTTGATAATTATACTGTAAAAATTACAAAAAGACAGCACTGCCCTTACTTGAGTGAGAGGGAATAGTCGTTCTTGCTGGTTTCACTGTTCCTCACCAGGTAGCTGGCCTCCTTACACAACCGGAGCAGAGACTCTGCATCCGTCCGGCTGATTGCTCCATGGTACCAGCTACAGCAAACAATGGGAAATAAAGATGAGGAGGAAGAGACACAAAGAATAGTACAACAGTATGACGAAGGGAATTAAACAGAAAAGGTCAAATCTGCTGGTGAACACTGCTAAATGAACAAAAGAAGTTGTGATAAAGCTGAAAGATCCAACTTACAACTGGTTTTCCAGGGGCATGGTGGGGTCAATGCGCTCCCCTAGAGAGGAACTGCAGTTGTCCAATGAAGCCATTTTGGTGTTAACCAGACAGCCGCTGGAGTGTCGCTGCAATGGGCGGGTTTTCCCGTCTTTTGTAGGCGACATTCGAGACTTCTCCACACCATCAAACTGGACTGTGTTGAAAGTAAGTAGTCAACAGCTGAAACACTTTATTCTGGAATATGATTTGTCATTTTAAAACACTGACATCAGAGGATAAGGTCACTTCGTAGTAGAATGCTTAAAAGGAATTAAATATTTGAGGGTTTAACTGCCATTAAATGTTTCAGCTAAACTGGAACAGAGCAATGAGGCATGAGAGGACAGAAATCTAGGATAGTAAAGTATCACTTAGTGTAACTCATCCAAATGAAGGACATGTACACACAAATCTATCATTCCACACTGTCGATGCAGTCCAGGGGACGAAAACACACGCATTAAACATTCAAACAAGCACACCTGAGTGACATTTAAAAAAGAAAAATCTGCTCTCTTGTATGAACACACACAAATCCTAAACACAAGCACTGCATGTTAAACATTAAACTTGCCTTCCATAGTCTACTGTGGACATATTGAAGTTGTCTTGGCAACTTCAAATGGAAATATTTGATGGTGTGTGTGTGTGTGTGTGTGTGTGTGTGTATTGTAGGTGACCTGTGCTTGTGACATTCCCAGCCAATCAGCCCAGAGAAAAATATAATCAGAAGAGTAGATAATCTCCCCAAGGGCAAATGAAGAGGTCAGACAGGTTTGAAAGCCAAAAGAATAAAAACATTTGATGGTGAACAACAGAGTGGTGAAGTTATCTATGTTTGTGGTCAAGTGTGTTTTTACAGTCTAAAATTGATGTCACAGCACACTTAATTTTGGAGAAACCAATTTAGAACCAATGTTATGCTTCTCAAGCCGTAGCAGCGGCATCTTCTGAGGTTCAATCTCCATTACCATGACCTGGATGAGTGACAGTCTATACAGCACAGAACAAAAACACCTACATGACAAACAAGAGCTGGAGATAGTTGGCTGTTTAAAGGTTTTAGATGAACACTTCACTGCCAAAGCCTTTAATGAAAGGAGTTAATGTAGAATGAAGCTAAAAGCTCTGGCTTTAAAGTAACAGCCAGTGTTGCAGTGTTTAATTAATCAGACTAAACATGGCAATCACTGTACAAACAGACACTGTGATCTTCACAGCATGTCAGCGGAGATGGATCTACATCTGTCTGGTCTCTGCATTCCAGTCTGAGAGTCAGATTACACTTTACGCTTTACAAGCTTGCCAAGTGTCCACCAGACTGAGTGGAAGAGCTGACAGCATCAATCAATCAATTTAGGAAACATGAGACAACACCATGTTGACAAATCTCATTGAACTTGTGGACACCTCTAAGTGGGGCTAAATGGGACAACAGATGTTCTCACGGAGATACCGTAAATGTGACATTTACTGTAATTTTTTTGTAACATTATTGCTGACATACTGCCGCCCACATGCACCTCGAGCTGAACAGTTCTCACATTCATCCAGAGACTAAACTCCTCTTTGTTCTACATGGTGAGATCTTCTTATCGGCGCTGAATATTAACACAAGCCCTTTATTTGATTTCAATTTCATGTTTTTTTTTTCCAATGGCAATAATAAATGGAAGAAATATTTCACTTGGTTTTCAGATTCACTCAAGAAAAAGAAGTTATTATTTCCTTGTCAAACAGCCACAGCAGCTAAATACTGTTTACACAGAGTCATAATTGAGATGTCATATACTGTATGACAATATAAAAGTCCAGGGGTTGTAATTGTCAGCATCATTCATCTTTAGTTGCTTTTAAAGTACAGAAGAAAAGTTGGGACAAATCTTACGAAGATTATGTCCAAACATCTGATTGTTAGTAAATATTTTGTGATCATTTGGATGCAATATTCCTATAATAGACTATTTCTATGACACAATCTGTGACAATTTGTCCTGGCTGAGGGCAAGGACATTGAGACAGTGATGGTGTTAAAATTCCAACCAGTAGGGGCTCCCCTTCACCTCCAGTCTAATCCAGGTTGAACTTGTCGCCTTGGGTGAGCATGGATCTCTCTAAACATAAACTTCTGAAAATGATTATTAGAAATGACAACCACCTTCATTTCCTCAGCCTGTGCAGTTTGTCTGCACAAACTGCACACAAACTGTTGAACTATATTTTGGTCTTAATATAATAACCAAATTGTACCACTGCATGACAGCTGGGTAAATTGCAGCTCTAACCTCAGACTGGTGGAAGCATACAAGCTAAAGCTTCACACCCTCAGGGGAGGATGAATATCATGATCAAAATACAGTCAAATGATGTCCTTGTGTAAAATTAAAGTCCACCTTATACACATACTTTTTCAACCCATTTGAACCACATAGTGAATGCTGGGAAGACATGGCAGGTGAGATGAACATATCGTATATGTGTAAGGGTTAAAAAAAATGGCGTTTCCATGGAAACTGACCGAGGGGACAGGGAGATGCACATTTGCTCCACTCATTCCTGTCAACACTGACAGATCACAACATGAAAATGCCGCCAATTGCTCTCTCCCTGTGTCTGTTTTTGCTTTTCCTCTTTACATACATCCGGCCCTTCCACTTTTTGTTTTCACCCTCTGACCTTTCTTTTCTGATCACTCCATGTGGCGACCTCCATTCCTTCCTTAGTGTTTGGTTTTTTTTCTTTCATTGTGTATTTGAAAGACAGTATAAATGGATTGTGGAGGAATGTCTGCTCAACCATCGGTTAAAACAGAGTAGCAACAGCTCTGATTTGTTAAATCCACTGTTTCTGATGCTCCTAAAGCAAGGCCATCAGTCATTATCTGTCTCTCTACAACAGAATAGGTTCATGCTCACCTATTTAAATAGTACATTGTCTGTTGACATTAAAGTGTACAGTTCACTTCAATCATTGCATGATTTTCTGTCCACCTGGTGATCTTGATGCATTTGCCTGACAAAGGTATCTGCCGGTGTGGCGAGGATGAATGTTGCCATCTAGGTTTTTCTCCACATCCCACTCAGACATTTGCCTGACTCAGCTCTTTACATTTACTCTACTCTCCCAGTGCCCACACCATTTCCTACTCTTTCACAGATTCAGCACAATCAGTGCTTCGTTTGACCTTGATTAAACTATTTCCCCTCCACCTCCTACAAAGATTTGAGAGGCTATTTTAAGTTGAACTCAATCCATCAACCTTTCCTGTCAGACCTAAGACTTTTTCACAAGAAGACCTCGTAACTCTATACGGAGAGTATTACTGTGAAGAGACAGACTCCACACTAGACAAATGGTAAAATTTCATTTGCTGATGATTGAGTGGACCAATGTCTGCTTCGATTACCCATCAATTCACACAAGAGTAGCTTTGAACTTTTGTCAAGTATTTAACGGCTGGACAATGGAAGTGAGCCAAACTCATACCACTTTAAGTCCCTGATCACATAGTCAGAGACATGGTCGACAGTAGATTGGCAGGAGGATTGGCCCAGAGGAGAAAAAAAAAAAACCTCTGGGAGGCAGCTTAAGAGAGTCTAGAGGACAAACACACACAAAAACAGATGTGTTTACACATGCGCACAAAGACGCAGACATAAACGTGCAGGGGCATCCGTGTGTGTTATCACTGCTGTTGTTGTAAAGCACAGCAAATGGAATCTGCGTATCAGATTGAACTGTCAGTTACATGTTGACTGATGGCTTAAAGACATGCCCCCTCTCTCTCTCGCTAACACACACACACACACACACACACACACACACACACACACACACACACACACACACACAGGACATTGATGATGGAGAGTGTGTAAGCGAGGGGGGTGATTGCACAGGACACATAGAGACACAGAGGTTAAAATAACATCTCTATGATTAAACAAGGATTAATCCTCAAGTGGGACGTATCTCACCATAGGTCAAATTAATTCTATGAGAATAAGACCACTAAAAACAAAGAAAACAATAAAAAAAGTTACAATATGTTAACATTACTTTGAACATAATGCATGGTCACAATAAAATACATCACTGACTCAACCTACTCTCTATGTTCCTCTCTGTGGATCTAATGGCATTAGAATCAAATTCGATGAGTCTGAAGGTGAAATAATGTTATTAATCATTGTACTATGAGAATGAAAATGAAAGTTTACAGCTAGATCATGTGAAATGATTAATGTCTACATTCCTCAAAAAAAATCACTGCACCTGGCATTAGTTGATTGAAAAATGAGATTTCTGTTAATATTGATGAATATTAATGAACATTAGACCTAATTCTTATTCGTTAGGTGAGTTTTAAGATTTCTTTTTAGAGACTCAATTTTGTAGGAATACACTGGTTTTGTTATATGTAAATCAGAAATCTAAAAATGTAATTAGGGTTTCCAAAACAAAGGAATGAGTGACCAAATTGTCAGCTGGGGAATCTATGAAAAATTATATCTGGAAATCTTTTAATTACTTTGGTTTTCTTCTCATTCTTAGACAAAAGAGAGGGTAAAGTTAATGCATCATGTGAATAATTGATTCATGTGTGCAAAACAAAGGCAAGAAGCCCTTCATTATAGTAAGACAAAAGCCCTCCATTTATATGTAGATGTTACATCTACCATGTTAGGCTGCATTTAAAGTTTGATAATAGCTTGGATGATAAAACAAATTTCCACAACTACAGTAAACACTGTAATGCTTTTTCCTCCTAGTCTGCATTTGAACAAAGTACAAAAGCCTCATTATACAGTATATACTTTGCTCTTTACTCTGGCTGAGCCAAACTGGAGAGTGAAAGCCATGCTGTGTATGTACAAATGACTAATGTTTTGGTTTGTGACTAAGGTTCTGCCTTTACCCTGAGGTCAAGAGAGTGCAATGGAAATGTGTTCACAGGGGTTATAGAGGACATCACTCCCCATGTCTGCCACATTGACCTTTGACCCCAGAGAAGCAGAGAGGGGCCACACTGGCTCAGACAGAGAGAGGATCACTTTACATCTGGACGCCAATCTTAAACCAACTCATATCAGAAAGGAAACCAGAACCTTTCCCATGGATTTATGGACATAAATCAAGTCCGTGCCCTGTCCTCGTCTTCAGCATGCAGTGGTGTCTTCTTACATGTGTTCACGCTGTATCTTCCCACTCTGCTGGGGGAAATCCCATTCCTGGCATTAGTTCTGCCACACATCTTTCACTCGGATAATTACAGAAGGAAGAGTGTAAGTCTGTGAAGGGGGTTCAAAAATCAACTAACCACTCTTGTTTGAGAGTAGATGTATTACTGATATATACAGCTAAACCTCAGCTGAAGACTCAAGTCAAGAACTGAAATTGCTTCAAATTACATTTTGATTTTCCAATTCATGTAAGCCACTTTGTTGGGAGCAGCATGCTGGAGGGACATCTGGAATGGTTATGAGTATGTTGACAAGAGGAAATGAGGGTCACAGCGCAAAAGCAATTATGCATGCAGAAGGCAGTTCAGTACAATTAAAACTAATGAGCCTTCAGCCCTAAAATCCCAACATTAATTAGTGATTTTCTGCTAAAAATAATCCAAATGGGAATGTATTGTCCTTCCTTAGCTAATATCTGCATTGATAATAGACAGCTTATAAAAGATAGAAAGTCCTTTACCAATTTTTGTCTATCAGTTAAGTGTAAGTAGATATTTATAGAGTGCTAATTATTATGGACTTAAATTGGTCAACTGTGCTGTAAGCTAACTATAATGACTATGCCTTTGGCGTAGGGAGATTGTAAAATGTACTGAGGCAGTGTTGCAGGAAAATGCAAGGCCAATGCGTGAACTTTGAAGGTGTAGAGAAAAGGAAGATAAAGTAGAGAAAATTATGTAGTATGGAGGCTAGTAAGAGTCATTTTTGATAGGTGCTACTTATGATGTCATCTCATCTAACTGGAACCAAATCAGTTGTTAGGTGAGGATGCAGGCATGTCCATTGTGTCCTAATGTAGGTTTCTTTTGCCATATACTGTCAGGGCGCAAAATCAGTCTCTCATGGGAGGTAGACCTGGCATCACAACCAGATACTGAAAAGTTTCACAGCTGTAGTTGAAAATAATTCATTAGCTGCTAACAAAGATACTACACAAATTGTTGGGGGACAAAACTAGACTTCTTGGAGACAGGCACAGACCTGGACTTCTATGTGTGGGAGGAGCCTAGGAAATTAAAGCCGGACTGAGACCTGTGGAGGTAGACTGTTGTGGTTTTGTGGCAAAATCTGTTATTGCACTACATTCTGAGTTGGCTATTTATGCACAGTGCTTGAAGCATGAGGTTAGGAACATGTTCCTGGCAGGAGAACAAGCTAGTGAATGGCTTTGCTTTAGGAGGAAACATGTTACCTGGAGCATTGCTAGTTATGGAGACGGTGTTTGACTTGATGTGGTTAGGTCATGGTTTACCTCACATCAACAGGGAGAACCATGCTTATGATAACGAAATGATGTGTGATTAGCTATTAAGGTCATGGTTCAGCACATTAATGGGGTGGATTGCGCCTAAATCTGGTAATTTAATGCATTAATTGTTGTAGCTTGGTGGCAACATGAAATGGGAAGGGGGTGATTCCAGGACTGTGGTTGTCACTGTTGAGCCTTCCTGAGTTGTCGTGGACCTAACTTAACTAAACATCAATAAAAGAAGATGCCTACGTGATAACCCCAACAACATCTATCTGATGACATCTATCTGATGTCGTTGTGGTTATATGTCTGAAATAAGACAGATAACCACATTATAGGAAGTGAATGAAGGATGGATGAAGACAGACAATGAAGGGGAAGGAGGGCACTGGACAAGGGAACACCAACACCCACCATGGTTGTGCTGGTCACAACTCGTCTGTCCTGATGAGGGCTTAGCTGTCTGGGAAGGAGACTCCAGCTCCTCAACCACAGGAGGGCTGGTGTTGAGCTGCCCGACAGGAGGGGGCCATGGAAGGTCCTTGATGACTTTAATCTCAACTGCAAGTGTCTCCCAAATCACCAGAGGAGAGAAGGTGGGTAGTAAAGGACAGCAATGAGAAGTACAAATGGATAACCACAAAGGGAGTGATGAAGGGTAAGTAATGACAGAAAGCAGAGGGAAAAAAAGAGATAATGAAGAAAGTGTAAGTAAAAAGTAGCCAACAGCAGAAGATGCCAAAATTATGGTAAAGAGCTGCTTTATCTTGTGACCCAAGGATCAGCAGTAGCTGTGGACCAGAAAAAGGAGAGGAATCAAGCAAAACTGGAAAAGAGTTGAGGTTAGTTTTCCAGAAAGAAGGGTTGAGTTCAAATGTCATGCTCAAGAAAGTTCTACTTTAATTAGGAATTAAAAAATTAGTAAACTGGATACCAGCTGTAGAAATAAATTCTAAGTTTCAACCCTTTCTGAAAAGTCACGCCCTCTGGTCTCACAATTCAGACTACAACTCAGACTAAGTAGTAGACTTAAGTAATACACATTTAATGACAAACTTTAGAAAAGCTGTGCCTTGGCAGTGAAGACAATAACATATAAAGTTGCATTGATCTCAGCTACAGATCATTAACATGCACTTAGTCGTTATTGCTACAATAAGCTTGAGAAAACAATATTTGGCCTTGGTATTAAGACAAACACAATACAGAGAATATCATTAATTTTAATGAATGTCCCTCAGGGTAATCCAATCTGGTTGGAGACACACCCTGAGGTTTGCCCATTAAAAAATGCATGCCCACACTTGCAAATGATGATCTGTCACTGAGGGACACTTTTTAAATAGCTGAGAGAATTGGATGTGGTGAAGAGAGAATTGCTTTTGGATTTTAAGCAAAGTTAATGCAGATTACAATAGAAAAGAAAAGCAGTTTATCAGTAGATGCTGCATGTTCATACAGAGGCTCACAATATTATGTATTATTCTCTAATGACCACGTTAGATGACACTAAGTAGAGGAAATTAAAATAAGTGTGCTATGGATTTGATAGAAACTTATTGTAGATAATCCACTTAATCATAAGCGGCGAAATTAAGTATTGTTTAAATTTTACCTTCTTTACATTTCCACAACATTACATTAAATCACATTCTGATAAGATCCAGCCATCCATCCATCCACCCATCTTCCACCGCTACTCGGAACAAGTCCGACTTACTGCCGAGAACCCGAACGCAACTCTCACTTTGGCGTACAGGGATTGGATGGCCCTGAGGAGAGGCCCCCTCTCCCCATACTCCCGCAGTACCTCCCACAGTATATCCCTGGGGACCCGATCATACGCCTTCTCCTAGTCTACAAAACACATATAGACTTGATGGGCATACTCCCAAGCCCCCTTTAGGATCACTGCGAGAGTAAAGAGCTGGTCCGTTGTTCCACGACCAGGACGGAACCCACATTGTTCCTCCTCAATCTGAGGTTCGACAATCGGCCGGACCCTCCTTTCCAGCACCTTGGAGTACACTTTCCCAGGGAGGCTGAGGAGTGTGATGCTCCTCTAGTTTTCACACACCCTCTGGTCCCCCTTTTTAAAAAGAGGAACCACCACCCCAGTCTGCCACTCTTTGGGCACTGTCCCAGACTTCCACGCAATGTTAAAGAGGCGTGTCATCCATGACAGCCCCTCGACACCCAGAGCCTTCAGCATTTCCGGGCGAATCTCACCAACACCCGGGGCTTTGCTACCGTGAAGCTGTTTAACTACCTCAGTGACTTCGCCCCAAGAGATTGACTCGAATTCCCCATCATCCTCCAGCTCTACCTCTGCAACAGAGGATGGGTCAGTTGGGGTAGTTGGATTCAGGAGTTCCTCAAAGTGTTCCTTCAACCGACTGACAACCTCCTTAGTCGAGGTCAACAGTGTCCCATCCTTGCCGTATACAGCTTGGATGTTCCCCCTTTTCCCCCTCCTGAGGTGTTGGACAGTCCTCCAGAACAACTTTGGTGCCTTCCGATAGTCCTTCTCCATGGCCTCTCCGAACTCCTCCCACACCCTCTGTTTTGCCTCCATCAGAGCCAAGGCTGCAGTCCTTTTAGTCCGTTGATACCCTGCAACTGCTTCAGGAGTCCAACGGACCCAACTCACCAACAGGTGGTGATCAGTTGACAGCCTTGCCCCTCTCTTCACCCGAGTGTCCAAAACACACGGTCAAAGGTCAGATGATACGATCACAAGATCAATCATTGACCTACGATCCAGGGTGCTCTGGTACCAGGTACTCTTATGAGCATCCTTGTGTTAGAAAATGGTGTTAGTAATGAACAATCCGTGACTAGCACAGAAGTCCAACAACATAACAACGCTCGGGTTCAGATCAGGGAGGCCAGTCCTCCCAATCACACCCCTCAAAGTGTCTCCATCATTGCCGACGTGTGCATTGAAGTCCCCCAGGAGAACAATGGACTCCCCTGCAGGGATCCCGTCAAGGATCCCATTTAGGGACCCCAAGAGGGCCGAATACTCTGAACTGATATTTGGTGCGTATGCACAAATAACAGTCAGTTTTCCCTCACACAGCCTTAGGCGTAGGGAGGCAACCCTCTCATCCACCGGGGTAAACTTCAACACAGCGGCGCTCAGCCGGGGGCCTGTGAGTATGCCCACACCCACCCTGCGCCTCATGCCTCCGGATTAACGGAGACGCAACTCCGGATTAAAACAAGGTCCAACCCCTATCCAGGAGTTTGGATCCAGAACAGAGGCTATGCGTGGAGGTAAGCCCCACCAGATCCAACTGGTAACACTCCATCTCCAACACAAGCTCCGGCTCCTTCCCCGCCAGTGAAGTGACATTCCACGTTCCAAAAACCAGCTTTTGCCGCCCATGTCTGGTCCATCGTGACCCCCCTGTCGTCACTGCCACTCATATGGCAGCGCACCAGACCCCATCGGTCTACCCTGCGGGTGGTGGGTCCACAGGGGTTGATAATAAGATGAAACCATTAATGGTACCCTGAGAACATCAGTTTCATTGCTATACTGCCCATCATCTGTCACATCAATCATGGAAGGCTGATGATGTCCTAATGTGCTTCAGACAAAATTGGGAAATTTGATTTTGAGAATAGCTGGTGAATTAACTTATGGAAATGCACCAGCAAATAGGGAGGCATCTGCACCAGATGCCGCACCAGATGTCTCTTGGATGAGAGACGAAACATTTTCAAGAACTTTCTTAACATCCAGTGGATCGACTCCATCTTTTGGATAACCATAACCTGGATGACTGAGAACCTACACAGACATCAGCATTTTAATTATTTAAATAAACATTTACTGTAGATACTATTTCAGCTACCTATAATGAGAGAAATGCAGGCACTTTCAATTGCCTGTCACTTTCTTGTATTGCCAGTAAACATATTTTTCGCTGGGAGGATGGTCATTATGAACTTCATGTCTTTCACCTTGCACAGAGCTGCAACAGTGGTGGTAAAGGACAAGTTAATGACAAGCAATATCTGCAGGACAGCTGATAGAGAAAACTATAGAGTGTTCAATCCAACAAGCTATTAAATAGCTAGGCCCCTAGTATCAGGGGGGCTAATCTATAGAAAACCGGATGGAAGGAGGAGCTGCTTGCTGTTTATTGTGATGGAAGCGGTCTAAGCTGGTGGACTGGTGGTGGTGGAGGGTGGGGAATGGAGACAGGGCAGCAGAACCTGTACAAGATAATATAACTTCCATTACTTTGGGTTGAAGTAGGGGACTCTCTCCCTCTGAGATTAAAAACCTAATGCTCATTTCACATTGCAGATTAGCGTGTAATTATTTGGGGAGCAGAAAGCGGAGTGCACTCTATGGCGTCACCGAGAGAACGAAAAGACGATTTGGGCCAAGTGCGGCTCTGATGTGCTCGGTTGCACAGCTGAATAATAACATTTAGCTCTGTGAAAATTAAGGTAAACCAATTTGGTAGCCATGTGTTTCGTTTTACAAAGTATAGAAGAATCCTGTCAGTATAAAGACCCTCTTGTATCTTTGAACCCATATCGCCACATGAATGAGCACATCTTTACATTTAGCAGCAGTAGAACAGGTTGCTGTCCTAACACATAATTATTAAATATGATTTCCAGGAGCTGATTTTTGTAAATATTAGCAGCTATAGACTAGAAAAATGCAGAGGCAGATCTGAATGTACAGATATGAAAAATCTGTACATACATCCAAAGAGCACAACATACAGTATTTGTCTTGTATTCTAATCAATACGCTATCTTCTATTTGCATAATCCTCAATCTAATCCATGCAGGCTTTCTGTTAACAGAAGGATAGATGTTATTAATGTATATATAAATTGAAAAAGCCCCTGATACTCAAGCTTTTTACATAACGTCTGCTATTTTATATGAGTAAAAATATCATGAGTCTAGCAATGTCCTGCTTGCTTTAAAAAAAAACTGTGATGTTTGCAGGATGTAGTACAGAGTTGACAGTGCAAAATTGAGCACGAGCTTGAAGATGAGCATTCAGCAAATGTTGTGGCTTATTTTCAATGTCATGTTGACAGTACATCAAAAGATTCAAGACAGTACTCGAACAATGGACAAAGGTCCTTTTTATCAGTGTTTACCTTCCTTTGGTTAATCCAGGAGAATACCTATTTTTTAAAGCAAGGTATTTATTTACCCAGGCTTTTTCATTAGCACTGGGCACTTCATCACTGTTAACAGTGCAACACTATAAATCAACCGCTCTGCTTGTTTTCACCAACGCTATTTTAGTTATGCTTAATTTGGTTGGCTAAATGCATGCATATTCAAAACAAGCTGGAAGAGCTGGAATATTCCAATACTTATGTCACACGTTATGAGCAAATGAGCATGGAAAAAAACAAAACAAAACAAAAAAACAAGTTTCGAACATGTGCTTTCCACTCAAATCATTACAGCTGTGTAATGCTCATGGAAAACTCAAATGCCACCTCACACTTCTTCGACTACTGTATGTGGCAAATATTGTATAATCTAACTCTGCTTCAAAGCACTTATCTATTTTTGAAAGTCTATGTTTGCATAAGATCAGACCTAAAAATAAACAGATGCATTTGTGACAGCAGGCCAGTAGAAGCTTCAAGAGAGGTTTGCTTGAGGAAAACTGCTTCTGTATTTTGTAAGTGAGGGTTCACTATGCTGTTGTGTGTGGCCAATGTGTGTGAGTGAAGATAAGACCTGTTGCAGCATTCAGTGGAAGATGGCATGACACATCTGAGGCTCATGAAAGAGGTCTGTGAGGAAGGTTATCAGCAGGGTGTTGCAGCAGAAGCCAGGAGGCCATGACAGTACACAAGAGCAATAGTCGGCAAGGGAGAAATGGTCAGCTGAGCAGAGAGAGAGAAACCCCGCACCAGACAATAAATGAAGAAAATGGATATATAGGTGTGTAAGTATGTAAATTTAAGCTTAACCCATGCAGAATAACAACTGAATCAATAATTTAATCAAGGACATTAGACGTGAGCCTCACATTTCTGGGTTGTTAAACACATAAAGATTCATTAAAAAAACATAAAGCTCCTCCAGACTTGAGGAAGCAAGCGACAATGCCTTCTTTTATCTCCTGTGTTAAATGCATGGCACCTGACTGGCTGCGGTCCAAGGAAAAGGAGTTAGTAGTAGGTAACATAAGGCAGAGAGATTAAGTAACAATGGTTCTCAATCCCAGCACTCCTGTGATGCGCTCAGATTTCCAATGGCGTGTCCACGTCTGGGTGTGTGAATGAGAGGGCCACATGGACTTGCATCGATGGACACATGATCATATATTCAGTTTTCTCTAAATGGATAAATTCTACCTTGTCACCCTCACTCTTCACCTCTAGGTTCATCTATCACCTTATCGCTGCAAGGAAGGGAGTAGAACAGAGGCTGTGTGTGTGTGTGTGTGTGTGTGTGTGTGTGTGTGTGTGTGTGTGTGTGTGTGCACGCGCATGTGTGCAATTGTTTGAGGGGGCGAGTGATTAACCAAATCACGAGTACACAGCCTCTCAACATCCCAACAATGCAAGAAATTTGCATTCCACTGCATACCTGTCAGCAGATAGGCCTGTTGGGAAGTGACAGCAATCCAGGCAGTAATGGGAACAGCAGAGGTAAATTAATCTGATACCTGCTTTTGCCCCATCATTCATTAAGACAAGCTTTCTTTTTTAGGATGTAGCAATGACGGAGGATATAGCAGCATCCACAGTGTGTGTGTGTGTGTGTGTGTGTGTGTGTGTGTGTGTGTGTGTGTGTGTGTGTGTGTGTGTGTGTGTGTGTGTGTGTATTATATATACAGTATATACATATATTTACTTAATTTTTCTTGTAGAAAATAATTCAATTTTAATTACAACTTATTCTAAAGAAGACAGAAAAGTAAAATGCTAAAATGTAATCGCTGTATGAAAATTTGGTCATCAAGAGAAACCATTACAGAGTCATCAAAATTAAAATCTACAGCAGAATGAGTGTCTTAACCAGCTGTAAAATGTCACAATCAACGTCACTGCTTCAAAAAATATATTCAGAGACTTCAACATCTGAACTAAAGTAAGCTATGACTTGTGACTCCAGTCTAAAATACCATTGTACAGATGTAACACATGTGAATATTTCTACTGTGAGACATGATACCAAAGACGTTTTATGGCTCTAGTATTGATGGAACTGCTATTCATTTATGTTGTGAGAAAGGTGTTCAGATGTTCAATTTGTATCCCGAACAAAATAAGTGCTAGTTGGGATGAGACAGGCTTGGCTGGTGAAGTCTGATTACTGACAGTGCCAAAACGTGCATCGCATTTGGACTTAAAAACTACAATAGTATGTAATTTCTTGACATTGTAGGTAAGTTAATTGCAAAGATCAGAGCCTTAGGTGCAGGCATATAAGATGAAGTCTCAAAAGCTGTAAACCCCTTGATGTCTGGATCTAAGGTCAATGTACGCAAACACCTTTGACTTGTCACAGAAAGGCTTGTCACAAACATCTTTCTGACTATTTCTCCATCTGTCTTGCAAATAGTGAGGAATGATGCTTGCACAAATCAAGCACAACGCTTGAGCCCAGGTGTTGCTGTAGGGCAACAGTGCTAACCACTGCACCACTGTGCCGCCACGGTGTACACTATAGTACTTAGTATGTAGGTACTTGGAGCCGCAGCTTTATTTTTTTGACAGAAAACAAAGACTTATTTCCCCACTTCCCATTTAACACTGACATCCAACAGAAATTCAACAAATCTCCATTCTTCACAAAATTGAAGCTGTCTGTAAAATGAGGATTGAAAGAGGATTGTAAATAACACAGTAAACAAAGTGAATACAGCTTGAGAGAAAAATGGGGAGAAAAGGAATAGTGATTAAGAAGAGTCCATTCCTTATTCATAAAGCATTAGTGGAACTTCGACGGCAAAACTGTAAAGATTTCAGTGCCTAGAATCGATGTAACTAAACAAGATACTGGAATGATGTTACATACAATGAGAGAACACCAAAAGACAATGGTTAACAAGGCATATTAAGAAGTCCTGAAGACAGTCCATTCACTATAAAATATAAAATTTCTTATAGTATCTTGAAGTTAGGAAATACAGTTGATTGGTGCAGGTTGGTGTGTCTGTCACTTGCAGTTGCAGGTAGGTGCTAACACGCCCTTTAAAGAGAAGAAGTTCTGTCCCCACTAATGAGTTTCATGAGTTTGCAACTATGAAAAGCCACATCTGACACACTTAAATATGCTTATAAACTACAGCGAGGTCAAAGATGGGCTGTGATACTGGGTCACTGCAGCATGTTGTTAAGAACGCCCCGAATCCAGATAGGATGTGGTACAGGAAGCTGTTGAGGACAGCAGAGTCTTCATTTTCCAGACTGATAAGCAGTCACTCTAATCAGTAGCATTTGACAGCAGCACAACAGGGCAGCCGAGAAAAGGTTGTTTTTTATTTAATTTGCAAATAGAATAAACTGTAGTTCAGATACTAAATGTGAAATATGATGTAGAAACAATTTCTTTTTTGAATTACATTACAGTTTTAAAACTGATGGATATGAAAATGTTTGTGAAAGCCTCAGAGTAAGAGATAAACTCACCGACTGGTTGGCCTGTTTGACTCAGAGTATTTCAGTTTTGTTCTAATTTTGCTCCAGGCTATTCTCTTTTGGCAGTATCCTCATAGGTGTATGACTCAACATACATTCAATATATCAACACAATCAGCATTTATTTTGAGCAACAGAATTGTTGCTCCACTTGTATCGAACTTGTTGAATTAATGGGCTCACTGGAGGCTGAAGGTTGAATTGATGAGCGTGTCTATAGTAGTTGAGCCTTTTTAGCTCTCTCCAAGGCCAAGGGATCACACATCAGGCGTAATTTGAATCAGGAATATGTTAAAAAAGTAAGGTGCCATGCATTTCACTGCAAATGTGTGACTGTAGCATTAGATGCTTGCACAATTGGTTTAGAAAATTTACGGTTCATGTGTTCTTTCAACTCTAACTATAAAACTCGCTTGTTTATAATTTTTAAAATAGTTTTAAACTCGTATAATAAAAAAGAAATTAAGCAAATAAAATAACGAATTACTCCCCAAACTGCAAGATTAAGTCATTGAAAAATATTATAGACAGACAAGAGACACTCCCCAGCCCCGTCTCCATTGGTACCTGTGACAGATTTAGAGTTGCAGTCCTTTCCTCCATGGGGACCTGATCCAGTGTCACTTACAGAGGTCTCGTAGCTAATGCAGTCATAACAAAGCAGAGCTGTTCAAGGATGAAAAAAAGAAAAAAAAATATAAAGACAAAAGGGGCGATGAAAATTAAAGTCAAAAGTTGGTGATATTCTGTCTAAAATCAGATGTAAGGTTTGGCTGTTTTGTCTTGTTTATTTTAACCTCCAGAAAACAATTAATCTTTGTTTCTTGGTTTGTTTGTTTCCAACATACAGAGAAAAAAAATACAGGACAGGCTTTCATAAAATTTGGAAATATAAAAAAAGTGTGAATATTTTTTCCAACTTGAAAACCACTGAGTCTATTTCAACTGCAAATGTTGTGGATGGTTGGGGTATCATCCAGGAAAGCTCAACAGCCATGTGTAAAATTATTTCAACCTAGCAGAGATATGCGCATTATTGAGTGGAATTCTGATTTGAAATTTGGGTTGCATATTTACATTCCAATGCCATATTTTTTGTGGAACAGCCCTGTTTAAGTTATGGCTGTGTTAGCCGTGCTGAGCAGTCACACTTTATCTCCCTTCGCCTACATGCACCTGTTCAACCAATCATGCCCCCCAGATTCCCCTAACCACCAAGCCCAAGACGCACATGAATCATCTCAGATGAATCAGACAGCATTTGGATCAAAACAGCAAACAGTAGACTGGACATCTGCACATGAATAAGTGCTTTAACAAAGGAGTGCTAATAGAGATTAAAGCAGCAGCATCGGCTCAAAACCTTGATGGGAGTCAGAATCTACATTGTTAGGGCTGGAAAACAGACAGCTTGATTAGTTAAGCAGAAGAAAAACAATTTGGGATTTTACCCAGTTGGAAACTTGAAATTTAAACTTAAATAAAGCAACCCTTATAGAAATACTGTCTTGGTTAAACTACTTTACTGTACATTTTCAGATGTATGAGCTTTGATATCGCTTTAGGAGCTTCTAACAAGTCTCTAACTGAACAATACAGAAAACCTGTTTTTCTACAAAAGTCATTGTGATTTGTACTTGCTGTTATACCTGCAAAGGCTTTGGAAATCCTCTCTTTCTTCCACTCCCAAGGCTGATCATATTCCTCTGGGGGTCGCTCGTCATCCTGGGGCAGGCGACTTTCTCTGGGGCAGCGCAAGGGTTCAGGGTCAGAGTCTCCACCATTCTCGGATGGTTCATATGGTGTGTCGTACAGGGGCAGCTGCCTCACCGATCCTTCCTTAGGTCCCCGTCCCCCAGATCGAATTTCTAAAGCACAAGGGCACGGAATTGTCAATGTCAGGGTGACATTTAAAAATTTATGGAAGGAAGTGTGTCACTCAGGCAGACCATGAATGTACATACACTTACAAAACACTGCACCCATAAATCATGTTGAGCTTGACCTGTGTATTTCTCATTCAGCAATACATTTTTGATAATTTCAACCAATTTCACTACAATCAAAGTATACATTTTCAAAAAGCTTAAAAACCCAGTCAGTTTTTATGGATGGTAAAAGGAAATATTTTTGATTCAGAATACACAGGCAATATGAAGAAAAAAAAGACAAAGTTAATCAAGAATAGAAAAATATCCTTAAGGTAAAATTAAAAACTAATACATGACAATGTGTTGCCAGAAAATATCATGAATATGTGCAAGACACTCTATTGCGGACCCTCACTTTATGATGAGAGCATAAACCAATAAAAGTCACTGGAAACATACTATGTGTTGATTTGATGTGTGAGCGGAATAGAAGGGGCCTCTCTGTGTGCAGTGAAAGATGGTGACAGTTGCTGATGTGGTGACAAAAGTGCAAACAAAAAACAGAGATGAAATATGGAAGAATAGCAGGGTTAGGCTCCCTGTGCATGCAATGAAACCTCTGCAAATACAATAAAATACAACATTTCTGATCAGTCTTTCCCCGGGTTCCTGTCAGAAGACAGGGAAAGAGAAACCACAGAAACTAAACTCAAGGTCAAAAAACCCATCTGTGGCCATAAAATGTTAAAATAATAATTCAAACCAAATGCAATATTGAATTTAGGCATGATAAGCCATTTTTGGTCAACATGAAATGAACCTGACTCCTAATGAAGCATCATGTGCTTAAAAAAATCAAAACTTTTCTTTCCCTCCATCTCTTTCTTCTCCAATCCCTAACACATGGAGTTGTTAGCATCCTACACCCTTCCTCCTGGGCCATATGAAGCTGTTAGTGGCCAGCACCACAGTAGAGTAATGCAATGTGAAGAGAATGAAATATTATTCCACACTACTGCATAATTGCCTCTTAGCCCAAGGGAGCTCTTGCGGAAAAATGAGCAATGTGTTGAGGTTAATCAAGCTACATACCAATGGTGTAGAAGTGGAAGGGTGAGTTGAGGTCAGGCTGACAGGTTCAGTATCTCAACATAATCTTGCAATAGGCTAACTCATTGAGTTTGATCTAAAAGAAACAAGACTTGATATTATGACATCTTGGAATGACTGTGCCCTACTTTCCTTAAAGAAGTGCAAACTGCATCAAAAGAACCAAGTGTAGGCTTCCAGATGTTGTCAGATGACAGAGTGAGACAAGGATGGATTTCTGGTGAGGTGATAGAAAAAAACTGTTGAATTGAAGACGCACTGATAAACTTTTGTGGTGCAGTAAAATGCCCTGCTAGCCCTAAAGAATGAGGCCTTGTTAGTAGAGGCAGAAGCTGTTGACATTTCCCCCTTCCTCTCAACGTCTTCTTTAATTTCTTTCTTCCTTCCAGCCACTCTTCCACCCGTGTTTCCTTCCACCCTTCCCTTCTTTTCTTTCTTTCTGTCAGCTCTTGTTAAGGAATGCTTCATAAAGTGGGTGTGGAAACGTCTGTTGAAGCAAATTACAGTGACTGCTACAAAAATGGGGTTGCATGTTGCAACAAGGTTGCAGTCTATCACTGTCTTTAACCTCTCCCTTTAGGGTCAGAGGTCAGCCACCACACCCTCCCTTGATCTACCTTGTACCTACCACTAGCCGGATGTCACATTTCCTGTCCAGATGCTGCATTTCCTCTTCTGAACTGTTTGATGCTCACAACTTGGAATTCAAAGCCCCTACTTTTATATCTGAAAAAGTTTCTTTGGTTGTTACTGATGCACGCTATAAGGTGAAAGAAAAAAGAATTTTCAAGGTCATCCCTGGAGCTATAAGGAACATGATGTTATTCCATAAAATTGAGTGCCACAAGTATTTTAAGGAAGCTTAAAGACAGTGTGCCATACTTAACAGTGTTCCACCAGCCATGCAGCAGCAGCAGCACTGACCACAACCATCTGTTTCATGCCACTAAAGACGTGTTTGGGGCAACAGCAGAGCATACTGCTGAGAACCAAAAGACTGTATTTTAACTATAAACCACTTTTTCCCTAATGAGAAGAGACATGGATACTGGATGTCCTAAAAATACCAAAACAAGGCTAATATCTGAAGCAGTGAGGAGAAACATGTGTTTTCAAAGTTTTCAAACGTGTAACAAACCCAGCTGCTTGATATTGTCAGTCTTGCTGATTCATGAAATAAGAAGATTAATCCTAAGGGAGTGACCGGAATATTTGCCTTAAATTTATCCAGATAACCTCCAGTTCCACTTTACATAGACAAAATATGTGGGTTTATTGCCATGGTGGTGTTGCTGGTGTGAACAGGAAGGACGTTCTAGACTAAATAAAAAAAATAATTAAAAAAACATTAAGCACCACCAACCTGGCAGCCGCAGTAGATAAAGAACTGACCAAGCCATTTAGCCATCATCACCTGGACTGCTCTTGTCTAATTCATCCTCTTGTATATTATCAACAACCAATAAAAGCGATTGTGTTTGAAAAGTCAAAAAAACAACAACAACAACAACAACGGCATAGTTGTGCATTAATTGCAAGGCAATATATGTTGAGTAAAGTCACATTCATCTGCTTCTCTGGTTGACTGGCACCCACCTACTCCCACTCATCCCATTAAGTCAGAGGGAATTTGCTGCTGCCATATGTTAGCAGGAGCAAAGTGAATATCTGTATTTGACTGATGGGATGTCTTGTGCGAGAGAGAAGGATTAAATAGGATTGACTTTACACTGAAACTGAGCAATAGCCAGAAAATACCCATGGTTCAGATATTTGCTCGGCTAACTTAGCCAGTTCACACACTCTTAAACTGAACCATCCAAAAAGACAGATCTGTGCAGAGTACTGTGACTATGACAACACTTCAACAGGGAATTTAATAACAGAATATTTATTATAGCAAAATATAATGCATTGTTTAATGTTGAAAAGCAGATAGGGCAACGTAATTCTCCTTCACATACAAAACAGTCATCTGGCCCAACCAAGTTTGGTCGATATAGAAAGCTTCAAAGTTGATTGACAAAGTTGTTGCTGTACCTTCAATTTAATTTGGTTTGATTGTCCATGTCTGTAAAGACCAAACGTGGTTGATCCTGCAATGGCACTCAGGGAAATGAGGCATGCTGTGGGCCACCCAGAAGCACTGTGTCAGTCAGAGCTGGTTGACGAGTGAAGGTGTTTGGGTCTTGACCCGCGGTGATCTGCTTTCGATTGTCACTCTATTTCTTGAATGAATTTGAGAGGAGGCTCTCTGGGTGAATGCTCGTGATAAGCAAAAACAAAACAATTGTATCAGCTTTGAGCTGATTATAGTTTGTCTCATACTATTTTGAAGGAACAAAAGCAGCCATGGAAAAAGTAATAAATTATTGTGTACGTCAATGCTTGTGTCTTTCTGAACAATTTCAACATTCCTTGATTTAGTATTTATGAAATGTATGTAAAGTATAATCAATAAGCTTTGATTTTTACAGCCCTACTCTTGGCTTTCTGTAATGACAGGCTTGCTGTTGAGTCTCTGACTATCTCTACAGTCAGCCTCTGGCAGCAGGGACAAAAGCAAGAATGCCTGAAGAATAGTGACCAACGCTGACAGGAGTGTATTTTGGGTCTCACTTCATGATTTTTTTTGATTTGGATTTCTAATAAATTTTCAGCCGGAAAAGCTTTTTTTTTTTTTTTTAAAGACAAGTAGCACACAGTGAAAAGTATTTTTAAATTAATATTATGAAACCTAATTAGTTTCAGACATGCCACAAAAGTAAAATAATTTTGTTAATGAGAAGGATAGAGACATAACATGAAGACCATTTCAATTTTTGGTTTGTGTGTGCCAGTGACATGTAGTATCACAGTGAAGGCAGGACTGTGTGGGTGTGTGCAGTTGTGTATGTGATTTTTTTTTTTTCACCAGATGACCTGAATAGAAGCTGACTGTCTACCACAACATGCTGACATTTATATGGTTTCATTCCCTTGCTGGAGTAGGACAGAAAGCCCCAATAGGCAATGTAGACAAGGCAGAAAACAAAAGGGAGGTAGGGAATGATGGATGTAAAAAAAAAATAAAGAAGGGGAGAGGAAAAGTGTGTGGGGACGTAAGAAAAAAGGCTAAGCATGACAGCAAGCAAAAATAAAAAGAGGGGAAGATGTAATATTAGAGACAAGTAGGTGAAGAAAGTCACGGGGAGAAGGACAAAAAGGGACTGAGGAAGAAAGTTGAGAAAAGTGACAGAAACAGAGAGTGGAAGATAAATACAATAAAAATCAAGTAGCAAGAGTAAATGGACGGTTTTCGAGAATTACAATTACAGTACTGTATTCCCACTCTGATTAGCTTGGTATGTCAAGAACACAGCTCTGAACTGAAACAAAAAGGAATACACAACCATTATCATTACACCAAGCCAATAAGAGGCAAAGTGGGTCAGGTCATTGGTTTGCCACAAGAGGGTTCATTTAAAAAAGGAAAAAGGAAATGCATAGATCAATACCATCTTCCAGATAAGCCTCAAAATATAATCAGCTCTGAATATCCCTGGCCTCTCCAGATCAACTTCCTATTTTATGCTGAAAATCAAGTGTTGACAACTCACAGCATACAATGAGAGAGAATCTCTTGGCACCTCAAGATTTGGTTCAGAGGGCTACGATTCAGTAATAGAACAAATATAACTGAGGTATATGCTGAACTAATATAATTACTATAACAAAAATATTACTACCACTAACACCAATGAAAGTAAATAAATAATAATTTTGATAACAATACATTGGTATGTATTGGGTAAACTAGACCTTGAACCACCAATTTTGCAAAAAACGGCTGATGGTCTTACCATCTAAGTTTTTTTATTTTTCATGTCAGCATTGTAACTATTGGGAATGTTAGGGGATCAAATGTTCAACATATGAATTCTACAGTACAACCCAATGTTGTCATGATAAGTCTGTATATAAAAATGTGTAGGACAAATTCCAAGATTATCTAAAAGGTGAACTGGTGCTAACTGAGCAAGAAGATGTTAATATATGTTTTACAAAACGGAGGGATGAACAGAATCAAATCCCCAAGTCATAAAAATGTATCATCCAGGCAACTTGAAAATCCAATGGTAATTTCAATATCAATACTTGTCAGTTGTCCGATATGCCACTTTCACTTGATTAGTGTGTTATTTCTGTTAAGTTTCTCACTTAACAGAGCAGAAGAAAGCTGTAGCGCATGTGCACTTACAAGTCCAGTAGTGTAGTATGTGTCCTTTGGAGTCAATGTCATTGTCTTTGTGTGTTTAGTGGCATCAATGTTTATTTAACTAGTATGTATTTATGTGAATTATGTCTGCTGTGCTGTCTGTGGAATGTGTGCACTCCAAAAAGGTGTGAGAATATGTATGAGCAGTGGATATATGCAACTTCTTCCAGGATTGACAAATAATGTATTTATGTGTGTGCGTGTGTGTGTGCGTGCGTGTGTGCGTGCGTGCCTGCCTGCCTGCCAGTATTTCTATCCATCTATGTTTCACTCATTCAGAGTTCAGCCTTCAAAAAACTGCTAATGCTTCCAGGCAGGAACCTAACCCGGCCAATATTGGTTCCTACTTATATCTACACACCACTAAGAGACCCGATACGTCATTGAGCTCGTACAGGAGCGACCCTGTCAATAATTTAAAAAAACAACAACTTGAAAAAACAGGCAGGTGGTGACAGAGTTTTCCTACAGGAAGTATATAGTCTACTCTGCTAGCTTTAACTTTCAACCTTACATTGTGCATGTGTTCCCTGCTCATCAATTCAAAGAGATATGAATAAAATAAGGACAAAATGCTGCAATGACGTGCCAACAGGAAAGCCGAAAAGGCCACATGAAGTACAATATCAGGGCAAACTTTTCATTTAGTCTTATATTTGCTGATTATTTATTAATTCCCCTACTGGGATTATAAAAGTATATATAATTTTAAAAAAATAAAATATTTTGACAACATGTGAAATATTCATCTCTGTGTGTTAATGTTATGCAGCTAGGCATGCCTTGCTCTAGAAAGAAACTACAGCAGTTGGATATGCAGGTGTGCAGCTGTTCATATCTATAATTGTTTGTAAGCCGGATGTTCGAATCTTGAGGCCTACCTGCATTGGCAGAGCTACATTACAATTCCAAGACCAATTAAAGGTAAGACTTATCAGGGATAAACTCAGAGTTGAGTTCAACATTTACCAAACAACAGGACTTCAAGCCTAAAAACTGAAATGATGAAAATGGGTAATGTGTTGATAAAATGTAGTAGTGAGTCATCAATATGAGTTGTGTAACACAGGATGATGTAACACCCTTTCAATGGCTTGAAAATGTTGCCTTGCCATGTGGCAATCCCAAAGTCTTTTCTTTTCCTTTTCTGCAGGGCCACTGTATGGATGGTGGCATTGCATGTAGAAGGTCCAGTTGCAATCAAAGTTCATTACAGAGGTGAAAGCTAATTAATAAAAGTCATCCTACATGAATAGGAAAATAGCCCTTGCAGCTAACTCATGCATCTCAATAGTAAAGAAACAAAAAGACAGGCAGTAGATCACCACACTGACAAGGTCACACCAAGTACAGATGCCATCGGTCATTTGTCACTGTTGGTTGTTACACTGCATTAATAGATTCATTCAGGAATATAGTCAAATACACAGATGCTGGTAATTGTATTGACAAAAATGAGAATTTAATATGAAAGACTGAAATCCTGCTTGGTTGATGCTGTTGGATACAGACGCACTTGTGAGAGCAGAGCGAAGCTATTTTTTCCTGAGCTGTGCTTGCTCTGCGACTATTGTTCCAGAGCTGAGATAAGAACGGCAGTGGATTAGAAGAGAGTGCACTCAGAGTCCAGGCTGTGTATTGCTGCTAGGAGGAGAAGGTAGCAAGGAATTGTTGAGGGGAATGGAACCGGAAAGGAAAAGGATACAAGGATACAGGAAAGGATTCTGCCATGCCATACAAGTGCTTCCTGTCATGATGCCTTTGTGGTCACAGAGGAGACAGAAAGGAAACCCTCCTGACACATGGTGTGAAGGACAGTAACTTCATGCCCCCGACTCATGGCCGGTATAATCCCATAATGGTGATGGGCCTCCAGCAAACACACACTTGTATCACCACCACTTCCATTCCTCAACCTTCAACTGGATCATATACCCTCAGGGAATGTCAAGATATATAATTCTCTGCTGGAAAGAGAATAGAATTGAAAAAGAGATGACATGGAAAGTCAGACCAGCAAAAGATGAGCACTTTACATTGCTATCATGAAGACATGGGTCATAGATCATTTATGAATGAACTTTTAGCAACTAAAACATGAGCAAATGACACATTTTCTTGTTTTGTGTTTTAAAGGGTGTTGATTTGATTTTGTGAACTTTTCCCAAGCTCAGCCGCAAACAAAGCCAACATGGAGCTGCACACATACAGTATATTGCTTGTTCGCTCTGAGTAAGAAGAATCTAATACTTTTAAATACATCCACGTTTTCAACATTTTTCTTTGTCGTGTGATAATCCAATAATCTCTGCCTGCAGCACAACAATGACAACAAAGGCTCTCAAAGAGAAATCTGTAGGAAATTTAGTTCTGTCGCATCCATGCTGAGCGAAGCTGACAGTCACTGTATTCTCCTTGGGCTGTCTTATTAGCTGAGATGGGTGCATGCTGAAACGCTGACATATTTTACTCAAAACTGGGTTACAGAGAACAGAAGCAAATCCTTTCATGTGGCAGCATTACAAACCTGAACTCTACATGACCTCAGTTTTACTATTTGCGGTATATGCCAGCAAATCCTAACTGTAGAGGCTTTTACAAATACCCATGAGCACTTAAAAATGAAGCATAATAACACTCGCACTCTTCCTGAACTTCAAAATCAAGGCTCATTATCACTCATACGAAAATAAAATGAATGGTGATGAAACTGCAGCAAATTCTTTTTTAAAAAGTGTAACAAGTTCAACAGACTAGCATAAATATTCATTATGTGTCTTTGAACCAAAAGTGATACACATATGAAGGCACTGAAATGCACAGTATCGATTATGTCCCTTTATCAGAGATGGCTGCTTTAGCTGCAGCAGCACAGCGACCTGTTTACCAACCCAGAGGACGTGCACGTCCTCATGGAAACATTCATTAGTCCGGCTCTGCTAATGCAAATAATTACACAGTAGTGACCTCACTCTCTCGACGTGTCCACTGTTGTGCCCTTCAGATTAGTCAGGTGGCTCTTAGTAGATGCTCCACCCATGGCTATTTGTGGAGAGGATGAATACAGTAAAAACAGATTACCACTGTAGTGGTTAAATAAATGTGTGTGTTCCAGATTGAAATACTGAAAGCACTAAGAGAGGAGAAGTTACGCCTCAATTGGATGTTTTGTAGTAGTATTCTTGAGTTGGTAAAAACTGAGTAAATGGACTGAATATATATATATATTATATATATATCACCTTTTCCTGTAACTGATCATTCTGAATACTTAAAAACACTGGCCAGTATTCATTCATTTGCTCACGTTTTGAAATGCATGGAAGTTGAAGTTGTGTAGTTGAACTGTGATCACCAGAGGGCTGCAGTGTGTTAGTGTCTCTGCTGCCTGTCCCGTTAAGTTGCCATTAGCTCAGACATCAGTGAGCCTGGGCAGAAGTTTCTGGAGACCAGCCACCTCCATCAAACCTGATTCACTCTGACAGCACAGACACACCAGAGAATGGGAGGCGGAAAAAAAAAAGATCTAGCTGTGAAGCAACAGCTTTACTTATAATATTAAGATTAGAATACATGGTGTTAAGCACATATAACAATGTGATGTGTGCAAGTATATGTGCTTTTGCATAAAAATTAAATTAATCTTAAGAAAAATCACATTTTTGACTATTCCACCCACATGCCAAACATTTGGCATTAGCATATATAAAAACAGGGCTGCAAATGGTTACTTGTATAATTTTCTTTTGCTTAATTGTGGCTCTCAGAATATGGTACCAGATAGAGGAGTCATTCCAAATGTCCAATAGTTTTGGCCTGATTTTTCATATGAGGCTGCTTTGAAAAAAAACAACAAACCTACATGAGGTGAATGAACAGAATGTTAACATCTATAATATCTATTTTGCTTATTTATTTTTATTAATCTGTTCTGCAAGCTAAAATCAGCATTTTGCTTTCTGGTAAATCCAGTTTTTTTAGAATGTCACAAATATTCTATGAAGAATATAATGAATATCATTGCTTAGTTAGTTTGGTTGTCATATATGTTACTTTATTATAGTATCTTGTCCCTGGCTTTGAATAGCTATAATAAGATGTTTGGTTTATCTTTCAGTACAAAAATCAGAATTCTGGACGAATAGTTGACATTCGAATCAATATTGGACAATACTACATGGAATGATGCATAATTTTTGCATACCATCAGTGTAGGAAATTTAATTAGCTTTGCTCATGACTCTGTAAATCAGACGGCTTTAAAATTCATGGTGAGAACCTACATATCAATACTGCTGAGCATCTATCCCAGAGGAGCAAAAAAACACACTAGCATGCAAACAAAAATGTGTCATTTTGATCGAAAAGACATGAATAGATTTATAAACCTTTGCAAATTTATGTAGTTTAGCCAGATGACACATTATTTCGAAGGGTAGTGATGGGAGACATAAAAATGATGCAGCAAAATTCATGTCATCAAGTTTTCTGTGTAGCATGTAACAATATTCAAACATCACTTCAGTCCCACACTAAATTAAGTTACTAATTCAAACAATCTTTATTCATACTCTACAACAAGCTGTCTCATAATGGGAAGCTGCTCTTCTTTAATGAGTCAGACAAACAACAAAAACTGCAGAAGACTGAACAATGAACACAAATTGTCCCCAAGGGTGCACTGAGGGAAATGAGCTCTTGTAAAGAAAACTGATTACCCACAGAAAGAAAAGATACCTTGTAAACGTTGACATCGGTAGTTCTTCTGCCAGGTAATGAGAGCATTCTTTAAGACCTGATGCTGTACTGCCATTCCTACACATTACATGCAGTGGTCTATACATGCCAGGAGCTGAACTGATTTGGAGACTGCCGATTGATAATGTCTGGGAATTAGTCTTAAAGATTTTTGGCTTGCTCCTCAGTGACCTTAGATTAAAGTACTGCTACTGTATACCAACATCCCAACCTATATATTTGAATAAACTCACTTGAAAACATCACACTGTCATGCTTCCGGTGTCTACCCGGAAGTTTGGGCTGCTAGCCGAGTTAGCTCCGATCTTAACATTTGTCCATGTCTCTCACTTACGGAGCCGTTTTGGCTTTGTCAAATAAGGTGGTTTATAGTCTTTAATTGTGACGGAATTCACGTTGTCGTGTAAGGAACCCCGATACTTTATTCACCAGGACCGAACTCACAAAGCCGGTGTCTACCCAAAAGCCAAGGCGGCCTTCGTCTTCGCATTTATCTGTCCCAAACACACAGAGCCATTACGGCTTCGTCAGATACAGCTGTTTGAAAGAAAACAAATGAAGTCTGATATTATTGTTTTATCGTGGAATTTCCACGTGGTTGCTGCTAGTAAGATTGTAATGGAATGACCATAAGCATGAGCACATATAATTGAAATCCAGATCTCTATGAGTGCTTATGTAAATTTTCAGCAGAAGTCTGATATCCATTAATGACACAATCATATAACACTGGAATAATATTCATTATACATACATTGCGCACACACACACACGTTTTTCAAAAAAGACAATTGAAAGGTCAAGTAAAAGCTTTGTGTTGAAGCTTTCTGAATTTTTTTGAGAAAGATAGCATGAAAAAAATGGCAATGAATTGAAGAACCACAGCAGAACTTCTGAAGGATGCAAAATTAAAGCTGTTTGTAGCAATTTTGATGTTCAATTTTTTACAATTTGGAATTTCTTTTGACTGTTCAACTGGTAACAAACACAAATTTACTCAAAAAAAACTATGTGCTGTGTGAGAACATAATGCATGGCATTCAAAGATACAATGACATTTCAGTACACTAGTCCCTGTTATCCTGTTCAGAAAAAAAACCCAAAAAACTCTGGCATAACATGAGAACAATTCACAAAATCATAATCCTTCAGCTAAGATCCTTGAAAGACAAACTCTGCTTTCATTGGTACTCAAACAGAGAAATAGTAGTATGTCGACGTATACAGGCTGCGTACCTTACTTTTATGACTCTCACTTTAGGGCTGGATCCCAGACATGTGGCTGGAGTATGCCACGTGGGCTTCACCTCCAACCATGCCAGCAGCAACACTAGTTGTTCAGAAACCTCTGAACCATCAGTCAGCGTCATGCTGACTTTTATAGCCGAGTCACAAACATGCCACTCATGAAACCATGCAGTTCTGAGAAGGGTCTGTGTCTGCACACTGTTTTGGGAAAGGCAGTGTCACTGTTGCAGGGAACTAATTACTATGTGACTGGAATCAGACTTGGGAATTGCATAGCTATGTCCCATACAGAAAACGTGTACCCTTCAGATAAAAGTCAATGCCAATTCCGTAAAAACACTCAAACCAATAAAAATAGATGATGCTGAGTGACTAATCTTTGCCTCATCCCTTCCCGTATCCAATAAAGTCCTAGTGTGATTGTGTGAGGGGAAACATCACAAAAGAAGTTTAATAAAAATGTACCAAACTTCTGAAGTGGCAGAAGATTATGTTTACTTAAAGGACAAGATAACTGCTTTTAAGGCCAAGGAGTTAGTTGAAAAAAGTGTTTTTAGAACTTTTAAACAAAAATCAAGAATGGGCTACAAAAGGTAATCATAACAGACAGTTTTAGCTGACATGCATTTAGCCTTTGTAATTATTCTTGAAAATAGGCAAAGGTGGTAGCACAGTCAATAAATACACAATACTGTATAGCAGACTAGGTTTCATTCTCCCACTGCATCCGCTGATTCCCTCAAGAGTGTAATCATCATCCATGTGGTTTGGCCTTCTCCTTCAACCCCAACAGCAAAGTCTCTTGTTGATGCCAAAATCTTTTTGACAAAAAATGCATGTAAGCAAAACATGAAAATCACCCAGCTCAGCTTGAACAGAGGGAAGTTCATTCATTCACCAGGCTGTGGAGTTAGGAAAGGCTTTCAGACAGGTGTGGATAAGGAATGCCTACATTGATTTTATTCCTGTCCATCTATACTTCATGCTTTCCAGTAGAAATATCACACCATCAATTTCATATCATTATTATTTACACACACACACATACACGTCAAAAACTCCACCAAAACTATCCATTACTGAGGTCTAAAGTACCACATTAAGTCTCACAAAAATGAAAGCCTTTGGATTCCACTCCTACTCCAGCTGTGTGGGCAGCTATGGTCAGAGAAAAATGTATGTTTAAGAAAGGTCAGCTGTCTTGCACACAAATATGAAGCCTGTAGTTACATGAACACATTCGAGGGCACAGATGACTCCCACAAATGCAATACACACTGCATACCAGGGGCTAACAATCATGCACACACCCATTGGCGTACGTCACAGTGTCAAAATAATACACCTTCCTGCTCCTTTCTACAGCATGGTAAAGGCGGGCTGACAAGACCCATCCCACTCAGATGGGCTAAAACATTCTTGCACCTGCTGCCTCCCACTCGACTGCTGCTCGTCCACCCACTTCAGGGATCACACACACTGGATTCCAGACTGGTGAGGTAGTTGAATGTTGAACAGTAATCTCTCTGCTGTGCAGTTGTGCTATTAACCCCTTACAAGTGTAACTCTACCTTTGCTTCTCTGTTTTCTGCATTGAATAAAAAAAAATTGCTGAGAAGGAGTCTCTGAGAGGCCAAGGAAATCAAGCAGATGAAAAAATGTTGAAGGTGAGGGGAGAAGCAGTATCTGCCAAATTCAGTAGTGTGTAAGAGACTTTATGCTGAGTGAGAATTCTGTTACACTATAAATGTCTGTGTGTGTGTG